>NC_132892.1:31508435-31808435 GCF_030463535.1 Salminus brasiliensis
ATATATATATATATATACACAAACACACACACATACATACGTATATATGAGTGATTGTAAAAATGTCTTCAGACATTGTAATGGTGTGTTTATTGGCTCATCCGTTACCTGTTTGGCCCGGGCAGCTCCTTGGCCTTTCTGTGGAGGGTTCCGACTACGGCTCATTATTGCTGGTACAGCGTCAGAGCTGAAAACAAACAAACCCCCAAGAACTTAGAACTATATAACAATATTATAATATTATACATGGTATCACTCATGACGGCTCAGTGCATTTCATGTCCTAGAAGCTTTTATATATTTAAGAATATATGCATTAATATGGTTTGCTGCCGAGAACCTGCTGAATTTCTCCACTATGTGAAACTGGAAATGAATTGCAAAGGATCGACAGCTCTCAGCCTAAACACTGCACCCACCAAACCAGACACCCAGGTGCTTCCTATCAGAGTAAAGAAGGCAGAGAAGGGGAAGGGCCCTGTGATAGAAGCCCGGCCACACTCATATCATTAGGATGGAGGCTGTAACTACACCCCTGCGATCAGATAAAACTCTTACTGGTCTTACAGGGCTGGATTCCTGCAGTGTTGTGCTGCACACCTGTTTCGACTCACCTGCCAGGTTTAGCCAGGAAACCGCCCTCGCCGCCCTCGCCGCCCTCGCCGCCCCCACCTTCAGGCCTGTAACCCACCTGAACGGGACGGTTTCTGGGGGGGGGGTCAGGACTTTCATATTTATAAAGCTGCTCAAAGCAGGAGTGCAAATCTAGGAGCTGCCCCTGCCCGTGACGTCACACACCTGATCCTAGATCAGCAGTTTGACCTGGAGTACATTCATGAATATGGGCACAGGTGTGTTAGGACAGGGGGAACAGGTCACTGTGGAGTGCAGGTGGTCTAAGGACCTACAGAAGGACCTTCAGAAGGACCTTCAGCTGGAACACACGAGCTATAGCAGAATGGATCAGAACCAAGACCAGAACCAGAACCAGAACCAGAGCCGGATCCACACCTGGTCCTGTTTTTACATCGTGGCCAGTATAACAGGCAGCCCACAGCTGTGAAATCCAGAGGCTCAGAGCTGCAGGTCCAGGTCCAGTCCTGGTGCTGACGTTAGCTACCTACCTGCTACAGCTAGCGAGAAGCTAAAGCGCTAGCTATCTATCTATCTAAATGAACCAATATTGCCCTTAAACACAGCGAGACACGGCGAGCCCCGCTACCTTCCGGAAGACCTTACCTCCAGCATGTGTTTCTGCTTCGTTTAAAGATGTTAAACTCTGTTATTTCTCCACTTTTCTCCGATGTTTTCCTCCGAGAGCTGCTGCTGCTGCTGCTGCGGCGGCCACTTCCTGCTTTTCGCCTGGTTTCCAATAGCAACCAGAGCGCTTTACGACACTAGCCTTACAATTAATTTAAAATTAAATAATTTATTTTTTTTACGTTTTTAATACTTATGTAAAGTCATTTTTTAATATATTAAAATAGTAAAATAGAAGGAAAAATAATAAGAGGCGTTTTGTGAAGAGCAGTGTTTTTGGGCTGATTTGTAAACACAGTCTCGCCTTTTCCTCTAAAATTGTCTTTCATCATTTCTAAAGTTCTGTAAAGTCTAAGATCAGTGCAGAGCTCCGTTTAGAGGCGAACTGCACTCTGAGCTTAATAACTACTCATTAGTGCGGGTTTCACCTGTTTAATGAAGACACTGGAGGAGGAAGGTGAAGCTAAATAAGCCACAGCTGCTATTAACTGTGTGAGCTATTATTAACTGTGTGAGCTATTATTAGCTGTGTGAGCTATTATTAACTGTGTGAGCTATTATTAACTGTGTGAGTTATTATTAGCTGTGTGAGCTATTATTAACTGTGTGAGTTATTATTAACTGTGTGAGTTATTATTAGCTGTGTGAGCTATTATTAACTGTGTGAGTTATTATTAACTGTGTGAGCTATTATTAACTGTGTGAGTTATTATTAACTGTGTGAGCTATTATTAACTATGTGAGCTATTATTAACTGTGTGAGTTATTATTAACTGTGTGAGCTATTATTAACTGTGTGAGTTATTATTAACTGTGTGAGCTATTATTAACTGTGTGAGTTATTATTAGCTGTGTGAGTTATTATTAACTGTGTGAGTTATTATTAGCTGTGTGAGCTATTATTAACTGTGTGAGTTATTATTAACTGTGTGAGTTATTATTAGCTGTGTGAGCTGTTATTAACTGTGTGAGCTGTTATTAACTGTGTGAGTTATTATTAACTGTGTGAGTTATTATTAGCTGTGTGAGCTATTATTAACTGTGTGAGTTATTATTAACTGTGTGAGTTGTTATTAGCTGTGTGAGCTGTTATTAACTGTGTGAGTTATTATTAACTGTGTGAGTTATTATTAACTGTGTGAGCTATTATTAACTGTGTGTGCTATTATTAACTGTGTGAGTTATTATTAACTGTGTGAGTTATTATTAGCTGTGTGAGCTATTATTAGCTGTGTGAGCTATTATTAACTGTGTGAGCTATTATTAGCTGTGTGAGTTATTATTAACTGTGTGTGCTATTATTAGCTGTGTGAGCTATTATTAACTGTGTGAGCTATTATTAACTGTGTGTGCTATTATTAGCTGTGTGAGCTATTATTAGCTGTGTGAGCTGTTATTATTAACTGTGTGAGCTATTATTAGCTGTGTGAGCTATTATTAGCTGTGTGTGCTATTATTAGCTGTGTGAGCTATTATTAGCTGTGTGTGCTATTATTAGCTGTGTGAGCTATTATTAGCTGTGTGTGCTATTATTAGCTGTGTGTGCTATTATTAGCTGTGTGTGCTATTATTAGCTGTGTGAGCTATTATTAGCTGTGTGTGCTATTATTAGCTGTGTGAGCTATTATTAGCTGTGTGTGCTATTATTAGCTGTGTGAGCTATTATTAGCTGTGTGTGCTATTATTAGCTGTGTGAGCTATTATTAGCTGTGTGTGCTATTATTAGCTGTGTGAGCTATTATTAGCTGTGTGTGCTATTATTAGCTGTGTGAGCTATTATTAGCTGTGTGTGCTATTATTAGCTGTGTGAGCTATTATTAGCTGTGTGAGCTATTATTAACTGTGTGAGCTATTATTAACTGTGTGAGTTATTATTAGCTGTGTGAGCTATTATTAACTGTGTGAGTTATTATTAGCTGTGTGAGCTATTATTAGCTGTGTGAGCTATTATTAACTGTGTGAGTTATTATTAGCTGTGTGTGCTATTATTAGCTGTGTAAGCTATTATTAGCTGTGTGTGCTATTATTAGCTGTGTGTGCTATTATTAGCTGTGAGCTATTATTAGCTGTGTGTGAGTTATTATTAGCTGTGTGAGTTGTTATTATTAGCTGTGTGAGCTATTATTAACTGTGTGAGCTATTATTAACTGTGTGAGTTATTATTAACTGTGTGAGCTATTATTAGCTGTGTGTGCTATTATTAGCTGTGTGTGCTATTATTAGCTGTGTGAGCTATTATTAACTGTGTGAGTTATTATTAGCTGTGTGTGCTATTATTAGCTGTGTGAGCTATTATTAACTGTGTGAGCTATTATTAACTGTGTGAGTTATTATTAACTGTGTGAGCTATTATTAGCTGTGTGAGCTGTTATTAGCTGTGTGAGCTATTATTAGCTGTGTGAGCTATTATTAACTGTGTGAGTTATTATTAACTGTGTGAGCTATTATTAACTGTGTGAGTTATTATTAGCTGTGTGTGAGTTATTATTAGCTGTGTGAGCTATTATTAACTGTGTGAGTTATTATTAGCTGTGTGTGCTATTATTAGCTGTGTGAGCTATTATTAACTGTGTGAGCTATTATTAACTGTGTGTGAGTTATTATTAGCTGTGTGAGCTATTATTAGCTGTGTGAGCTATTATTAACTGTGTGAGCTATTATTAACTGTGTGAGTTATTATTAACTGTGTGAGCTATTATTAGCTGTGTGAGCTGTTATTAGCTGTGTGAGCTATTATTAGCTGTGTGAGCTATTATTAACTGTGTGAGTTATTATTAGCTGTGTGTGCTATTATTAGCTGTGTGAGTTATTATTAACTGTGTGAGTTATTATTAGCTGTGTGAGCTATTATTAACTGTGTGAGCTATTATTAGCTGTGTGAGCTATTATTAACTGTGTGAGCTATTATTAGCTGTGTGTGCTATTATTAGCTGTGTGAGTTATTATTAACTGTGTGAGTTATTATTAGCTGTGTGAGCTATTATTAACTGTGTGAGTTATTATTAGCTGTGTGAGCTATTATTAGCTGTGTGTGCTATTATTAGCTGTGTGTGCTATTATTAGCTGTGTGAGTTATTATTAACTGTGTGAGTTATTATTAGCTGTGTGAGTTATTATTAGCTGTGTGTGCTATTATTAGCTGTGTGTGCTATTATTAGCTGTGAGCTATTATTAGCTGTGTGTGAGTTATTATTAGCTGTGTGAGTTGTTATTATTAGCTGTGTGAGCTATTATTAACTGTGTGAGCTATTATTAACTGTGTGAGTTATTATTAACTGTGTGAGCTATTATTAGCTGTGTGTGCTATTATTAGCTGTGTGTGCTATTATTAGCTGTGTGTGCTATTATTAGCTGTGAGCTATTATTAGCTGTGTGTGAGTTATTATTAGCTGTGTGAGTTGTTATTATTAGCTGTGTGAGCTATTATTAACTGTGTGAGTTATTATTAACTGTGTGAGCTATTATTAGCTGTGTGTGCTATTATTAGCTGTGTGTGCTATTATTAGCTGTGTGAGCTATTATTAACTGTGTGAGTTATTATTAGCTGTGTGTGCTATTATTAGCTGTGTGAGCTATTATTAACTGTGTGAGCTATTATTAACTGTGTGAGTTATTATTAACTGTGTGAGCTATTATTAGCTGTGTGAGCTGTTATTAGCTGTGTGAGCTATTATTAGCTGTGTGAGCTATTATTAACTGTGTGAGTTATTATTAACTGTGTGAGCTATTATTAACTGTGTGAGTTATTATTAACTGTGTGAGTTATTATTAGCTGTGTGAGTTATTATTAACTGTGTGAGTTATTATTAGCTGTGTGTGCTATTATTAGCTGTGTGAGCTATTATTAACTGTGTGAGCTATTATTAACTGTGTGTGAGTTATTATTAGCTGTGTGAGCTATTATTAACTGTGTGAGTTATTATTAGCTGTGTGTGCTATTATTAGCTGTGTGTGCTATTATTAGCTGTGTGAGTTATTATTAACTGTGTGAGCTATTATTAGCTGTGTGAGCTTTTATTAACTGTGTGAGTTATTATTAACTGTGTGAGCTATTATTAGCTGTGTGAGCTGTTATTAGCTGTGTGAGCTATTATTAGCTGTGTGAGCTATTATTAACTGTGTGAGTTATTATTAACTGTGTGAGCTATTATTAGCTGTGTGAGCTATTATTAGCTGTGTGTGCTATTATTAGCTGTGTGTGAGTTATTATTAGCTGTGTGAGCTATTATTAGCTGTGTGAGCTATTATTAACTGTGTGAGCTATTATTAACTGTGTGAGCTATTATTAGCTGTGTGAGTTATTATTAACTGTGTGAGTTATTATTAGCTGTGTGTGCTATTATTAGCTGTGTGAGCTATTATTAACTGTGTGAGCTATTATTAACTGTGTGTGAGTTATTATTAGCTGTGTGAGCTATTATTAACTGTGTGAGTTATTATTAGCTGTGTGTGCTATTATTAGCTGTGTGAGCTATTATTAACTGTGTGAGTTATTATTAACTGTGTGAGCTATTATTAGCTGTGTGAGCTGTTATTAGCTGTGTGAGCTATTATTAGCTGTGTGAGCTATTATTAACTGTGTGAGTTATTATTAGCTGTGTGTGAGTTATTATTAGCTGTGTGAGCTATTATTAACTGTGTGAGCTATTATTAGCTGTGTGAGCTATTATTAGCTGTGTGTGAGTTATTATTAGCTGTGTGAGCTATTATTAGCTGTGTGAGCTATTATTAACTGTGTGAGCTATTATTAACTGTGTGAGCTATTATTAGCTGTGTGAGCTATTATTAGCTGTGTGTGAGTTATTATTAGCTGTGTGAGTTATTATTAACTGTGTGAGCTATTATTAACTGTGTGAGCTATTATTAGCTGTGTGAGCTATTATTAGCTGTGTGTGAGTTATTATTAGCTGTGTGAGCTATTATTAGCTGTGTGAGCTATTATTAACTGTGTGAGCTATTATTAGCTGTGTGAGCTATTATTAGCTGTGTGTGAGTTATTATTAGCTGTGTGAGCTATTATTAGCTGTGTGAGCTATTATTAGCTGTGTGTGCTATTATTAGCTGTGTGTGAGTTATTATTAGCTGTGTGAGCTATTATTAGCTGTGTGAGCTATTATTAACTGTGTGAGCTATTATTAACTGTGTGAGTTATTATTAGCTGTGTGTGAGTTATTATTAGCTGTGTGAGCTATTATTAACTGTGTGAGCTATTATTAGCTGTGTGAGCTATTATTAGCTGTGTGTGAGTTATTATTAGCTGTGTGAGCTATTATTAGCTGTGTGAGCTATTATTAACTGTGTGAGCTATTATTAACTGTGTGAGTTATTATTAGCTGTGTGTGAGTTATTATTAGCTGTGTGAGCTATTATTAGCTGTGTGTGAGTTATTATTAGCTGTGTGAGCTATTATTAGCTGTGTGTGCTATTATTAGCTGTGTGAGTTATTATTAACTGTGTGAGCTATTATTAGCTGTGTGTGCTATTATTAGCTGTGTGAGCTATTATTAGCTGTGTGTGCTATTATTAGCTGTGTGAGCTATTATTAGCTGTGTGAGCTATTATTAACTGTGTGAGCTATTATTAGCTGTGTGAGCTATTATTAACTGTGTGAGCTATTATTAGCTGTGTAAGCTATTATTAACTGTGTGTGCTATTATTAGCTGTGTAAGCTATTATTAACTGTGTGTGCTATTATTAGCTGTGTGAGCTATTATTAGCTGTGTAAGCTATTATTAACTGTGTGTGCTATTATTAGCTGTGTAAGCTATTATTAACTGTGTGAGCTATTATTAGCTGTGTGAGCTATTATTAGCTGTGTGTGAGTTATTATTAGCTGTGTGAGCTATTATTAGCTGTGTGTGCTATTATTAGCTGTGTGAGTTATTATTAACTGTGTGAGCTATTATTAGCTGTGTGTGCTATTATTAGCTGTGTGAGCTATTATTAGCTGTGTGTGCTATTATTAGCTGTGTGAGCTATTATTAGCTGTGTGAGCTATTATTAACTGTGTGAGCTATTATTAGCTGTGTGAGCTATTATTAACTGTGTGAGCTATTATTAGCTGTGTAAGCTATTATTAACTGTGTGTGCTATTATTAGCTGTGTAAGCTATTATTAACTGTGTGTGCTATTATTAGCTGTGTGAGTTATTATTAACTGTGTGAGTTATTATTAACTGTGTGAGCTATTATTAGCTGTGTGAGTTATTATTAGCTGTGTGAGCTATTATTAACTGTGTGTGCTATTATTAGCTGTGTGAGTTATTATTAGCTGTGTGAGCTATTATTAACTGTGTGAGCTATTATTAACTGTGTGTGCTATTATTAGCTGTGTGTGCTATTATTAGCTGTGTGAGTTATTATTAGCTGTGTGAGCTATTATTAACTGTGTGAGCTATTATTAGCTGTGTGTGCTATTATTAGCTGTGTGAGCTATTATTAGC
This sequence comes from Salminus brasiliensis, assembly GCF_030463535.1. Classification (NCBI taxonomy): domain Eukaryota; kingdom Metazoa; phylum Chordata; class Actinopteri; order Characiformes; family Bryconidae; genus Salminus; species Salminus brasiliensis. The sequence continues at coordinate 31,516,138 of NC_132892.1, forward strand.
TGTGTGAGCTATTAGCTGTGTGAGTTATTATTAACTGTGTGAGTTATTATTAACTGTGTGTGCTATTATTAACTGTGTGTGCTATTATTAACTGTGTGAGCTATTATTAGCTGTGTGAGCTATTATTAGCTGTGTGAGCTATTATTAACTGTGTGTGCTATTATTAGCTGTGTGAGCTATTATTAGCTGTGTGAGCTATTATTAACTGTGTGAGCTATTATTAGCTGTGTGTGCTATTATTAGCTGTGTGAGCTATTATTAACTGTGTGTGCTATTATTAGCTGTGTGTGCTATTATTAGCTGTGAGCTATTATTAGCTGTGTGAGTTATTATTAGCTGTGTGAGCTATTATTAGCTGTGTGAGTTATTAGCTGTGTGAGCTATTATTAACTGTGTGAGCTATTATTAGCTGTGTGTGCTATTATTAGCTGTGTGAGTTATTATTAGCTGTGAGCTATTATTAGCTGTGTGAGTTATTATTAGCTGTGTGTGCTATTATTAGCTGTGTGAGCTATTATTAGCTGTGAGCTATTATTAGCTGTGTGAGTTATTATTAGCTGTGTGAGCTATTATTAGCTGTGTGAGTTATTATTAGCTGTGTGAGTTATTATTAACTGTGTGAGCTATTATTAGCTGTGTGAGTTATTATTAACTGTGTGAGCTATTATTAGCTGTGTGAGTTATTATTAGCTGTGTGAGCTATTATTAGCTGTGTGAGCTATTATTAGCTGTGAGCTATTATTAGCTGTGTGAGTTATTATTAGCTGTGTGAGCTATTATTAACTGTGTGAGCTGTTATTAGCTGTGTGAGTTATTATTAGCTGTGAGCTATTATTAGCTGTGTGAGTTATTATTAGCTGTGTGTGCTATTATTAGCTGTGTGAGCTATTATTAGCTGTGAGCTATTATTAGCTGTGTGAGTTATTATTAGCTGTGTGAGTTATTATTAGCTGTGTGAGCTATTATTAGCTGTGTGAGCTATTATTAGCTGTGAGCTATTATTAGCTGTGTGAGTTATTATTAGCTGTGTGAGCTATTATTAACTGTGTGAGCTGTTATTAGCTGTGTGAGTTATTATTAGCTGTGTGAGTTATTATTAGCTGTGTGAGCTATTATTAACTGTGTGAGCTGTTATTAGCTGTGTGAGTTATTATTAGCTGTGTGAGTTATTATTAGCTGTGTGAGTTATTATTAACTGTGTGTGCTATTATTAACTGTGTGTGCTATTATTAGCTGTGTGAGCTATTATTAGCTGTGTGAGCTATTATTAACTGTGAGCTATTATTAACTGTGTGAGTTATTATTAACTGTGTGAGCTATTATTAACTGTGTGTGCTATTATTAACTGTGTGAGCTATTATTAGCTGTGTGAGTTATTATTAGATGTGTGAGTTATTATTAACTGTGTGAGCTATTATTAACTGTGTGAGTTATTATTAGCTGTGTGAGCTATTATTAACTGTGTGAGCTATTATTAACTGTGTGAGCTATTATTAGCTGTGTGAGCTATTATTAGCTGTGTGAGCTATTATTAGCTGTGTGAGCTATTATTAACTGTGTGTGCTATTATTAGCTGTGTGAGTTATTATTAGCTGTGTGAGCTATTATTAGCTGTGTGAGCTATTATTAACTGTGTGAGCTATTATTAGCTGTGTGAGTTATTATTAGCTGTGTGAGCTATTATTAGCTGTGTGAGCTATTATTAGCTGTGTGTGCTATTATTAGCTGTGTGAGCTATTATTAACTGTGTGAGCTATTATTAACTGTGTGTGCTATTATTAGCTGTGTGAGCTATTATTAACTGTGTGAGCTATTATTAGCTGTGTGAGTTATGATTAGCTGTGTGAGCTATTATTAGCTGTGTGAGCTATTATTAACTGTGTGAGTTATTATTAGCTGTGTGAGCTATTATTAGCTGTGTGAGTTATTATTAGCTGTGTGAGTTATGATTAGCTGTGTGAGCTATTATTAGCTGTGTGAGTTATTATTAGCTGTGTGAGCTATTATTAGCTGTGTGAGTTATTATTAGCTGTGTGAGTTATTAGCTGTGTGAGCTATTATTAGCTGTGTGTGCTATTATTAGCTGTGTGAGCTATTAGCTGTGTGAGTTATTATTAACTGTGTGAGCTATTATTAGCTGTGTGAGTTATTATTAGCTGTGTGAGCTATTATTAGCTGTGTGAGTTATTATTAGCTGTGTGAGTTATTATTAGCTGTGTGAGCTATTATTAACTGTGTGAGCTATTATTAGCTGTGTGTGCTATTATTAGCTGTGTGAGTTATTATTAGCTGTGTGAGCTATTATTAGCTGTGTGAGTTATTATTAGCTGTGTGAGTTATTAGCTGTGTGAGCTATTATTAGCTGTGTGTGCTATTATTAGCTGTGTGAGCTGTTATTAGCTGTGTGAGCTATTATTAACTGTGTGAGCTATTATTAGCTGTGTGTGCTATTATTAGCTGTGTGAGCTATTATTAGCTGTGTGAGTTATTATTAGCTGTGTGAGCTATTATTAGCTGTGTGAGTTATTATTAACTGTGTGAGTTATTATTAGCTGTGTGAGTTATGATTAGCTGTGTGAGCTATTATTAGCTGTGTGAGTTATTATTAACTGTGTGAGCTATTATTAGCTGTGTGAGCTGTTATTAACTGTGTGAGCTATTATTAGCTGTGTGAGCTGTTATTAGCTGTGTGAGCTATTATTAGCTGTGTGAGTTATTATTAACTGTGTGTGCTATTATTAGCTGTGTGAGCTGTTATTAACTGTGTGAGCTATTATTAGCTGTGTGAGTTATTATTAACTGTGTGTGCTATTATTAACTGTGTGAGTTATTATTAGCTGTGTGAGTTATTATTAACTGTGTGTGCTATTATTAACTGTGTGAGTTATTATTAGCTGTGTGAGCTATTATTAGCTGTGTGAGTTATTATTAACTGTGTGAGTTATTATTAGCTGTGTGAGTTATGATTAGCTGTGTGAGCTATTAGCTGTGTGAGCTATTATTAACTGTGTGAGCTATTATTAACTGTGTGAGCTATTATTAACTGTGTGAGCTATTATTAGCTGTGTGAGTTATTATTAGCTGTGTGAGCTATTATTAGCTGTGTGAGCTATTATTAGCTGTGTGAGCTATTATTAGCTGTGTGAGCTATTATTAGCTGTGTGAGCTATTAGCTGTGTGAGCTATTAGCTGTGTGAGTTATTATTAACTGTGTGTGCTATTATTAGCTGTGTGAGTTATTATTAGCTGTGTGAGTTATTATTAACTGTGTGAGCTATTATTAGCTGTGTGAGTTATTATTAGCTGTGTGAGCTATTATTAGCTGTGTGAGCTATTATTAGCTGTGTGAGCTATTAGCTGTGTGAGTTATTATTAGCTGTGTGAGTTATTATTAGCTGTGTGAGCTATTATTAACTGTGTGAGTTATTATTAGCTGTGTGAGCTATTATTAGCTGTGTGAGCTATTATTAGCTGTGTGAGCTATTATTAGCTGTGTGAGTTATTATTAGCTGTGTGAGTTATTATTAGCTGTGTGAGCTATTATTAGCTGTGTGAGTTATTATTAGCTGTGTGAGCTATTATTAGCTGTGTGAGCTATTATTAGCTGTGTGAGCTATTAGCTGTGTGAGCTATTAGCTGTGTGAGTTATTATTAACTGTGTGTGCTATTATTAGCTGTGTGAGTTATTATTAGCTGTGTGAGTTATTATTAACTGTGTGAGCTATTATTAGCTGTGTGAGCTATTAGCTGTGTGAGCTATTAGCTGTGTGAGTTATTATTAGCTGTGTGAGCTATTATTAGCTGTGTGAGTTATTATTAGCTGTGTGAGTTATTATTAACTGTGTGAGCTATTATTAGCTGTGTGAGTTATTATTAACTGTGTGAGCTATTATTAGCTGTGTGAGCTATTATTAACTGTGTGAGCTATTAGCTGTGTGAGCTATTATTAACTGTGTGAGCTATTATTAGCTGTGTGAGCTATTATTAACTGTGTGTGCTATTATTAGCTGTGTGAGTTATGATTAGCTGTGTGAGCTATTATTAGCTGTGTGAGCTATTATTAACTGTGTGAGCTATTATTAGCTGTGTGAGCTATTATTAACTGTGTGAGCTATTAGCTGTGTGAGTTATTATTAGCTGTGTGAGCTATTATTAGCTGTGTGAGCTATTATTAACTGTGTGTGCTATTATTAGCTGTGTGAGTTATGATTAGCTGTGTGAGCTATTATTAACTGTGTGTGCTATTATTAACTGTGTGAGCTATTATTAGCTGTGTGAGCTATTATTAGCTGTGTGAGTTATTATTAGCTGTGTGAGCTATTATTAGCTGTGTGAGCTATTATTAACTGTGTGTGCTATTATTAGCTGTGTGAGTTATTATTAGCTGTGTGAGCTATTATTAGCTGTGTGTGCTATTATTAGCTGTGTGAGCTATTATTAGCTGTGTGAGCTATTATTAGCTGTGTGTGCTATTATTAGCTGTGTGTGCTATTATTAGCTGTGTGAGTTATTATTAGCTGTGTGAGTTATGATTAGCTGTGTGAGCTATTATTAGCTGTGTGAGTTATTATTAGCTGTGTGAGTTATGATTAGCTGTGTGAGCTATTATTAGCTGTGTGTGCTATTATTAGCTGTGTGAGTTATTATTAGCTGTGTGAGCTATTATTAGCTGTGTGTGCTATTATTAGCTGTGTGAGTTATTATTAGCTGTGTGAGTTATGATTAGCTGTGTGAGCTATTATTAGCTGTGTGTGCTATTATTAGCTGTGTGAGTTATTATTAGCTGTGTGAGCTATTATTAGCTGTGTGTGCTATTATTAGCTGTGTGAGTTATTATTAGCTGTGTGAGCTATTATTAGCTGTGTGTGCTATTATTAGCTGTGTGAGTTATTATTAGCTGTGTGAGCTATTATTAGCTGTGTGTGCTATTATTAGCTGTGTGAGTTATTATTAGCTGTGTGAGTTATTATTAGCTGTGTGTGCTATTATTAGCTGTGTGAGTTATTATTAGCTGTGTGTGCTATTATTAGCTGTGTGAGTTATTATTAGCTGTGTGAGTTATTATTAACTGTGTGAGTTATTATTAGCTGTGTGAGCTATTATTAGCTGTGTGAGTTATGATTAGCTGTGTGAGCTATTATTAGCTGTGTGTGCTATTATTAGCTGTGTGAGTTATGATTAGCTGTGTGAGCTATTATTAACTGTGTGAGCTATTATTAGCTGTGTGAGCTATTATTAGCTGTGTGTGCTATTATTAGCTGTGTGTGCTATTATTAGCTGTGTGTGCTATTATTAGCTGTGTGAGTTATTATTAGCTGTGTGAGCTATTATTAACTGTGTGAGTTATTATTAGCTGTGTGTGCTATTATTAGCTGTGTGTGCTATTATTAGCTGTGTGTGCTATTATTAGCTGTGTGAGTTATTATTAACTGTGTGAGCTATTATTAACTGTGTGAGCTATTATTAGCTGTGTGAGTTATTATTAGCTGTGTTAGCTATTATTAACTGTGTGAGTTATTATTAGCTGTGTGAGCTATTATTAACTGTGTGAGTTATTATTAGCTGTGTGTGCTATTATTAGCTGTGTGTGCTATTATTAGCTGTGTGAGTTATTATTAGCTGTGTGAGTTATTATTAGCTGTGTGTGCTATTATTAGCTGTGTGAGTTATTATTAACTGTGTGAGTTATTATTAACTGTGTGAGTTATTATTAGCTGTGTGAGCTATTATTAACTGTGTGAGTTATTATTAGCTGTGTGAGTTATGATTAGCTGTGTGAGCTATTATTAACTGTGTGAGTTATTATTAGCTGTGTGAGCTATTATTAGCTGTGTGTGCTATTATTAGCTGTGTGAGTTATGATTAGCTGTGTGAGCTATTATTAGCTGTGTGTGCTATTATTAACTGTGTGAGTTATTAGCTGTGTGAGCTATTATTAGCTGTGTGAGTTATGATTAGCTGTGTGAGCTATTATTAGCTGTGTGTGCTATTATTAGCTGTGTGAGTTATGATTAGCTGTGTGAGCTATTATTAGCTGTGTGTGCTATTATTAACTGTGTGAGTTATTATTAGCTGTGTGAGCTATTATTAGCTGTGTGAGCTATTATTAGCTGTGTGTGCTATTATTAGCTGTGTGAGTTATGATTAGCTGTGTGAGCTATTATTAGCTGTGTGTGCTATTATTAACTGTGTGAGTTATTATTAGCTGTGTGAGCTATTATTAGCTGTGTGTGCTATTATTAGCTGTGTGTGCTATTATTAGCTGTGTGAGTTATTATTAGCTGTGTGAGCTATTATTAGCTGTGTGAGTTATTATTAACTGTGTGAGCTATTATTAGCTGTGTGTGCTATTATTAGCTGTGTGAGTTATTATTAGCTGTGTGAGCTATTATTAGCTGTGTGTGCTATTATTAGCTGTGTGAGTTATTATTAGCTGTGTGAGCTGTTATTAGCTGTGTGAGTTATTATTAGCTGTGTGAGCTATTATTAGCTGTGTGAGCTATTAGCTGTGTGAGTTATGATTAGCTGTGTGAGCTATTAGCTGTGTGAGCTATTATTAGCTGTGTGAGTTATTAGCTGTGTGAGCTATTATTAGCTGTGTGAGTTATTATTAACTGTGTGAGCTATTATTAGCTGTGTGAGTTATTATTAGCTGTGTGAGCTATTATTAGCTGTGTGAGTTATTATTAACTGTGTGAGCTATTATTAGCTGTGTGTGCTATTATTAGCTGTGTGAGTTATTATTAGCTGTGTGAGTTATTATTAGCTGTGTGAGCTATTATTAGCTGTGTGAGTTATTATTAGCTGTGTGAGCTATTATTAGCTGTGTGAGTTATTATTAACTGTGTGAGCTATTATTAGCTGTGTGTGCTATTATTAGCTGTGTGAGTTATTATTAGCTGTGTGAGCTATTATTAGCTGTGTGTGCTATTATTAGCTGTGTGAGTTATTATTAGCTGTGTGAGCTATTATTAGCTGTGTGAGTTATTATTAGCTGTGTGAGCTATTATTAGCTGTGTGAGTTATTATTAGCTGTGTGTGCTATTATTAGCTGTGTGAGTTATTATTAGCTGTGTGAGCTATTATTAGCTGTGTGAGTTATTATTAGCTGTGTGAGCTATTATTAGCTGTGTGTGCTATTATTAGCTGTGTGAGTTATTATTAGCTGTGTGAGCTATTATTAGCTGTGTGAGTTATTATTAGCTGTGTGAGCTATTATTAGCTGTGTGAGTTATTATTAGCTGTGTGAGCTATTATTAGCTGTGTGAGTTATTATTAGCTGTGTGAGCTATTATTAGCTGTGTGAGTTATTATTAGCTGTGTGTGCTATTATTAGCTGTGTGAGTTATTATTAGCTGTGTGTGCTATTATTAGCTGTGTGAGTTATTATTAGCTGTGTGAGCTATTATTAGCTGTGTGAGCTATTATTAGCTGTGTGAGCTATTATTAGCTGTGTGAGCTATTATTAGCTGTGTGTGCTATTATTAGCTGTGTGAGTTATTATTAGCTGTGTGAGCTATTATTAGCTGTGTGTGCTATTATTAGCTGTGTGAGTTATTATTAGCTGTGTGAGCTATTATTAACTGTGTGAGCTATTATTAGCTGTGTGTGCTATTATTAGCTGTGTGAGTTATTATTAGCTGTGTGAGCTATTATTAGCTGTGTGAGCTATTATTAGCTGTGTGTGCTATTATTAGCTGTGTGAGTTATTATTAGCTGTGTGAGTTATTATTAGCTGTGTGAGCTATTATTAACTGTGTGAGTTATTATTAGCTGTGTGAGCTATTATTAGCTGTGTGAGTTATTATTAGCTGTGTGAGCTATTATTAGCTGTGTGTGCTATTATTAGCTGTGTGAGTTATTATTAGCTGTGTGAGCTATTATTAGCTGTGTGTGCTATTATTAGCTGTGTGAGTTATTATTAGCTGTGTGAGCTATTATTAGCTGTGTGAGCTATTATTAGCTGTGTGAGTTATTATTAGCTGTGTGTGCTATTATTAACTGTGTGTGCTATTATTAGCTGTGTGAGTTATTATTAACTGTGTGAGCTATTATTAACTGTGTGAGCTATTATTAGCTGTGTGTGCTATTATTAGCTGTGTGAGTTATTATTAGCTGTGTGAGTTATTATTAGCTGTGTGAGCTATTATTAGCTGTGTGAGCTATTATTAGCTGTGTGAGTTATTATTAGCTGTGTGAGCTATTATTAGCTGTGTGTGCTATTATTAGCTGTGTGAGTTATTATTAGCTGTGTGAGCTATTATTAACTGTGTGAGCTATTATTAGCTGTGTGAGCTATTATTAACTGTGTGAGTTATTATTAGCTGTGTGAGCTATTATTAGCTGTGTGAGTTATTATTAACTGTGTGAGCTATTATTAACTGTGTGAGTTATTATTAGCTGTGTGAGTTATTATTAACTGTGTGAGCTATTATTAACTGTGTGAGCTATTATTAACTGTGTGAGTTATTATTAGCTGTGTGAGCTATTATTAGCTGTGTGAGCTATTAGCTGTGTGAGCTATTAGCTGTGTGAGCTATTATTAACTGTGTGAGCTATTATTAACTGTGTGAGTTATTATTAGCTGTGTGAGCTATTATTAGCTGTGTGAGCTATTAGCTGTGTGAGCTATTAGCTGTGTGAGCTATTATTAACTGTGTGAGCTATTATTAACTGTGTGAGTTATTATTAACTGTGTGAGCTATTATTAACTGTGTGAGTTATTATTAGCTGTGTGAGCTATTATTAACTGTGTGAGTTATTATTAACTGTGTGAGCTATTATTAGCTGTGTGAGCTATTAGCTGTGTGAGCTATTAGCTGTGTGAGCTATTATTAACTGTGTGAGTTATTATTAACTGTGTGAGCTATTATTAACTGTGTGAGTTATTATTAGCTGTGTGAGCTATTATTAACTGTGTGAGTTATTATTAACTGTGTGAGCTATTATTAACTGTGTGAGTTATTATTAACTGTGTGAGCTATTATTAACTGTGTGAGCTATTATTAACTGTGTGAGTTATTATTAGCTGTGTGAGCTATTATTAGCTGTGTGAGCTATTAGCTGTGTGAGCTATTAGCTGTGTGAGCTATTATTAACTGTGTGAGTTATTATTAACTGTGTGAGCTATTATTAACTGTGTGAGTTATTATTAACTGTGTGAGCTATTATTAACTGTGTGAGTTATTATTAGCTGTGTGAGCTATTATTAGCTGTGTGAGCTATTAGCTGTGTGAGCTATTAGCTGTGTGAGCTATTATTAACTGTGTGAGTTATTATTAACTGTGTGAGCTATTATTAACTGTGTGAGTTATTATTAACTGTGTGAGCTATTATTAACTGTGTGAGTTATTATTAGCTGTGTGAGCTATTATTAGCTGTGTGAGCTATTATTAGCTGTGTGAGCTATTAGCTGTGTGAGCTATTAGCTGTGTGAGCTATTATTAACTGTGTGAGCTATTATTAACTGTGTGAGTTATTATTAGCTGTGTGAGCTATTATTAGCTGTGTGAGCTATTAGCTGTGTGAGCTATTAGCTGTGTGAGCTATTATTAACTGTGTGAGCTATTATTAACTGTGTGAGTTATTATTAGCTGTGTGAGCTATTATTAGCTGTGTGAGCTATTATTAGCTGTGTGAGCTATTAGCTGTGTGAGCTATTATTAACTGTGTGAGCTATTATTAGCTGTGTGAGTTATTATTAGCTGTGTTAGCTATTATTAACTGTGTGAGTTATTATTAGCTGTGTGAGCTATTATTAACTGTGTGAGTTATTATTAACTGTGTGAGCTATTATTAACTGTGTGAGTTATTATTAACTGTGTGAGTTATTATTAGCTGTGTGAGTTATTATTAACTGTGTGAGCTATTATTAACTGTGTGAGCTATTATTAGCTGTGTGAGCTATTATTAACTGTGTGAGTTATTATTAGCTGTGTGAGCTTTTATTAACTGTGTGAGTTATTATTAACTGTGTGAGTTATTATTAGCTGTGTGAGCTATTATTAACTGTGTGAGTTATTATTAGCTGTGTGAGCTTTTATTAACTGTGTGAGTTATTATTAACTGTGTGAGTTATTATTAGCTGTGTGAGTTATTATTAGCTGTGTGAGCTATTATTAACTGTGTGAGTTGTTATTAACTGTGTGAGTTATTATTAGCTGTGTGAGTTATTATTAGCTGTGTGAGCTATTATTAACTGTGTGAGCTTCAGATTCAGGAGGTGTTTCAGTCTAAAGCTCCTCTCTGACTGAAACTGTGACTCTAACACCAGTTTTACTGAAACACTAAAGGTAGAGAAATAAAGTCTGGAGACTTACACCGTTCCCTCAGTTCAGTTATCAATAATTTATATTAGTAATAATCAGTATGGGATAATCAATGGCACGGATTGTTAATCTGAAGGAACAGTGAATTCATTTGAGGGAAATATTGATTAAACTCAGGGAACATTTATATAACATATATAACAGGGATTTATTTATTAAGGAAATGATTTATTAAATTGAGGTAATGATTTTTTTAAATTCATGGAACAGAACAGGAAACAACTTAATACATTTAGGAAATTATTTATTAAATTGTGGGAATTGTTTGAAACATTTGAGGAAACAATTTAATAAATTGAGGAAACGATTTAATAAATTGTGGGAATTGTTTATTAAATTGAGGAAATGATTTATTAAACTCAGGGAACATTAAATAGGAGGGAATTGTTTATTAAAGAAATTATTTAAGAAATTGAGGGAATGATTTATTAAATTTAGGAAACTATTAAATTCATGGAACAGATTATTAAATTGAGGAAACAATTTATTAAATTGAGGTAATGATTTTTTTAAATTCAGGGAACGGATTATTAAATTAAGGGAATGATTTATTATATTGAGGAAACAACTTAATACATTTAGTTTTAGTTAATGTTTTTTAATACATTATTTATTAAATTGTGGGAATTGTTTATTAAATTGAGGAAACAATTTAAGAAATTGTGGGAATGATTTATTAAACTGAGGGAATGATTTATTAAGTTTAGGAAACTATTAAATTCAGGAAACATTATTAAATAAAGGAAACGATTTATTAAATTGAGGTAATGATTTTTTTAAATTCAGGGATTGGATTATTAAATTAATGGAATGATTTATTATATTAAGGAAACAACTTAATAAATTTAGGAAATTATTTATTAAATTGTGGGAATGATTTATTAAATTGAGGAAACAACAAAATAAATTGAGGTAATTATTTATTAATTGGTGGGAATTATTTAACTATTTAAGAAAATGAGGGAATGATTTAATAATAACTTAAATTTAGGGAACATATGCAATTGAGGGAAGCATTTATTAAATTCAGGGAACAGATTATTAAATTAAGAAAACAATTTATTAAATTGAGGGAATGATTTATTAAATTGAGGAAAAGACAAAATAAATTAAGGTAATTATTTATTAATTTGTGGGAATTATTTATTAAATTGAGGAAACGATTTAAGAAAATGAGGGAATGATTTATTAGTCTGAGGGAATGATTTATTACATTTAGGAAAAATATGAAATTGAGGGAATGATTTAATAAATTGAGAAAATGTATTGTTAAATTGAAGGAAGGTTGATTACATTAATGGAACACTTCTATTAAATTGAACAATGCATTAATTTGAGGGAACAATTGATTAAATTGAGGGAACAGATAGTTAAATTAAGGGGGAGAATGTATTATGAAAGGAAAGGTTCATGTCACACAATATATATTTTACTTGTATTATTGTTCCACACAATTAATAAATAAATTAATAAATATTGATTCTTTTTTTTCTGTTTACACAGTTGTGCTGGAGCTGCAATGAAAAGAAAGCAAACTGCAGGTTAGCTAATGTTCAGATTTAGACATTTTTCATCAGTGTTTACTGAAGGACTAAGTAAACACTGGTAGTAGTATTTGTATTATTAGCACTTTATAACTAGCTCAGCATTTCACACATCAGTACAGTGAAACCCCCTGAATTACCAGGCAGGTTCACCTGCATTCAGTGTAAAAAGATATTGTAACTGATGGAAAGTGACTATTCCTCACTTTTCCAGAGTTCAAGCCTCCCGTGCAGAGATTTGTCAGGGTAACCAGGCAGAACAGCACAGAGAGCGCTTCATCTGCCGACACCGCAGAAATAAAGCTTACGGACTCAAAGCCAGTAGGTCTCAGTCTTCAGGAACAGCATGTTCATCCAAATTGTGTGTAATAAAAAAGAGCAAAGCTGATCTTCATCATCATCATTATCATCACCGGTTTCTTTGTGTTTCTTTTTTTCTTTAAGATCCCAGCCACCATAAACTCCAACGTCCAGTCTGCAGCCTTCTTGGACAACTCTGAAGAACATTGGCCACAAGTCGGCTTATCGCAGTGTACAGAGAAGTCCCTCAATGCAGATGAGCATGAACTTGACTCAGGCCTGTTTGAGACCAACAGTGATGCAAAACAAGCCAGTGTGGTCATCTCAGGTAAGCTCGTACCTATCAAATACAAGCCCCAGGATGGGTCAACGTCTGACCCTGTCAGACAGCCTGAGGGTGCGGGGATGGAAGAGCAGGTGAATGACGTCGAGGACAAATTCAGTCCTGAACGACAGACATCCTACGCAGCCCAGAGTCGTAGATGTTCCTTGGATGAGAGTGGGGACGACATGCTTTGTGGAGATGTTTCAGGTACCACAGTAGTGTCCGTAAAGGCCTGTGGAGAGACAGAATGCCTGGAGCCTCCAGCAAAGAAAAGATTAAGAAGAAGAATGGGTATGTGTGGCTTAGGAGACAGGAAGAGACGGTTCCTCCGTGAAGGACAGCCGTGTAGGCAGGCTCTTACTGAAGCAGAGAGGGAGGAAGGTGCAGTGGGGAACGTTCCTGAGGAAGAAGAGCTTCACGCTGGTACTAAAGGGACTGAGGGCACTCCTGCAGTTGCTAAAGAAACATCTGAGCACCCAGTGGATGATGAAGAAGTGTGCTATGGCTGCATTGCTGTTACTGATGAGGATTTCGACCAAGGTTCCAAGGAAACAGCTGAGCACCCAGTTGAAGTTCCTGAGGAACAGATGTTTGGCTTGCTTGGTGTTACCAATGAAGTTTGTGGGGGTTCTAAGGAAACAGCTAATCAGCACGCTTTTGAAGGTTCCAGTAATGACCCAGTTGATACAGAGAGAATGAACTACAGTTCTACTGGTACTGATGACGTTTCTGAAGGTAGTAAGATCATTGATGGGTGCCCCCTTGCTGCAGAAGTGAACTATGGCTCTACTGATTCTAAAGAACTTCATAATGGTTCCAAAGAAGCCACAGAGGGCCCTGTTGATGTGGCTGAGGAAGTACGCCATGCCTCTGTTTGTGTTACTGAAGTTTGTGAAGGTTCTTCAGGATCGATTGAACACATGGTTGATAAGGCGGTGATCTATGGGACTTCCAGTAGTACTGGGGTTTGTGAAGGTTCTGTAGAAACAACTGAGCATCCCATTGCTGAAGAGGTGATCTGTGGGTCTGCTAGTGTTACTGAACCTTGTGAAGGTTCCAAAGATCCAGCCGAGTGCCCAGTTGAAGTGGCTGAAGAAGTGAGCTATGGCTCTGTTACTTCAGAAGGTTCTACAGAACCGACTGGGCACCCAGTCGAAGTGGCTGAAGAGGTGAGCTATGGCTCTATTGCTTCTGAAGGTTCTACAGAACCGACTGGGCACCCAGTCGAAGTGGCTGAAGAGGTGAGCTATGGCTCTATTGCTTCTGAAGGTTCTACAGAACCGACTGGGCACCCAGTCGAAGTGGCTGAAGAGGTGAGCTATGGCTCTATTGCTTCTGAAGGTTCTACAGAACCGACTGGGCACCCAATCGAAGTGGCTGAAGAGGTGAGCTATGGCTCTATTGCTTCTGAAGGTTCTACAGAACCGACTGGGCACCCAGTCGAAATGGCTAAAGAGGTGAGCGATGGCTCTACCACTAATACCAATAAAGTTTCTGAAGGTTCTACAGAACCGACTGGGCACCCAGTTGAAGTGGCTGAAGAGGTGAGCTATGGTTCTACTGGAGTTACCATTGAAGTTTCTGAAGGTTCTACAGAACTGACTGGGCACCCAATCGAAGTGGCTAAAGAGGTGAGCGATGGCTCTACCACTAGTACCAATAAAGTTTCTGAAGGTTCTACAGAACCGACTGGGCACCCAGTTGAAGTGGCTGAAGAGGTGAGCTATGGCTCTACCACTAATACCAATAACGTTCCTGAAGGTTCTACAGAACCGACTGGGCACCCAGTTGAAGTGGCTGAAGAGGTGAGCTATGGCTCTATTGCTTCTGAAGGTTCTACAGAACCGACTGGGCACCCAATCGAAGTGGCTAAAGAGGTGAGCGATGGCTCTACCACTAGTACCAATAAAGTTTCTGAAGGTTCTACAGAACCGACTGGGCACCCAGTTGAAGTGGCTGAAGAGGTGAGCTATGGCTCTACCACTAATACCAGTAAAGTTTCTGAAGATTCTGCAGAACTGACTGGACACCCAGTTGAAGTGGCTAGAGAGGTGAGCTATGGTTCTACCACTAATACCAGTAAAGTTTCTGAAGATTCTGCAGAACTGACTGGACACCCAGTTGAAGTGGCTGAAGAGGTGAGCTATGGCTCTACCACTAATACCAGTAAAGTTTCTGAAGATTCTGCAGAACTGACTGGACACCCAGTTGAAGTGGCTGAAGAGGTGAGCTATGGCTCTACCACTAATACCAGTAAAGTTTCTGAAGATTCTGCAGAACTGACTGGACACCCAGTTGAAGTGGCTGAAGAGGTGAGTTATGGTTCTACTGGTGTTACCATTGAAGTTTCTGAAGGTTCTACAGAACCGGCTGGACACTTAGTCGAAGTGGCTGAAGAGGTAAGCTATGGATCTACTGGTGCTACCAATGAAGTTTCTGAAGGTTCTCAAGAAGTGGAAGCGTGCCCAGCTGCAGTCCCAGAGATAATGCGCTACACCTCCGCTGGTGTAACCAGTGCAGTCTCCGAAGGTTCCATTAATGTTAGTAAGGAGATCCAAGAAGCTATAAGTGCATTGGAAGAAAGTGAAATGGATCTGGATATCACACATTTGTTTTCCCCCTATCCAAACCTCTCCACGGTTGAACAAAACCCGGGTGGACCTCTACACACGAGCATGCGAGCTGACTCTGACTCTGAAGTGGAACCGGTATGTATGGCACTCACAGTTACAGGGCTGGCTGCTTCCACCGAGGCAGCATTTTCAGAGATATGTGAGACAGAGGTACCTCAGATACCCACTACAGCTGCACCAGGGAGGACAGAGCCTGGTGGGAAATGTACCAGTAGCACGGCATGGATGAGTTTGCCAGAAGCGCCACCTACTGACCAGGAGAACTGCATGCAGGTGAGTGAAGAAAAAAAATGGGGAAAACATAGAAAACGGTTCATAGGTCTAATATCTACCACCACCATGTTTCTTCTCATCTTTGTATGGGATGTTGATGAGGAGTAAAACAGGGACAAATCTGAACTAATAAATGTTCTGTAGGACTTATTTTGTCAGTGGTTCCAACCCAGGTCCTGGAGGACCCCCTGTCCTACACAATGGTTTTCTTCTCCAACACACCACCTTCACTTCGTCTAGCTGATTAACTGGAATAGCTGCGCTGGGAGAATGCTCAACACTAAAATGTACAGGGCAGGGGGTCTCCAGGACAAGGGTTAAAACATTGGTTGCTTGTGTTCTTCAGGCTCTTCTAGGACAAGACATTTGTGACCCTCCGGTGATCCCTGCTGTTGCCAAACAACCGATCAGCAACCCGGCCCTGACCCTGGTTTCTGCTGAGTTTTCTCAGGAGCACAACTCTATCCCCTCATCTCTTTACTCGGTCACAGACTCCCAGCTGAACAGCATCGTGTTAGGGTGAGGAACGGGGCGATTGTGTTGGAATGAAGGCTAAGGGCATCACGGTTCACTTTAAAATAACAGATGTTGTTGTTGATAAACGGCAGATTTTAGGTAATACACTGTATGTCCAAATGTTTGTGTACTAGTCCCTGCTAATAGAATAGGACTATTCTCTGCAGCAGATCAACATCAACCTATTGGCACCATGCTGCTTAATGCCAGGCATGGGCTAGAGGGGTATAAAGCCCCTCAGCATTGAGCTGTGGAGCAGTGGAAGAGCTGTGTTCTCTATTCCATCCAATACTTTTGGGATGAGTTGTGGAGTTTAGGATTGAGGTGGGGTAGCGATCGTTAAACCCCCTGACCTCATAGCAATGCTCCTCCAAGTCTTCTTCTCTATAATACCCTTGATTTTAGAAGAAGGAATGAATGAGCAGGTGTCCCAATACTTTTATAGGGTATATAGGGGGGGCAATACCAGACCATGGGCTAATTCTCAAACTAGTGTTCTTCTGTCCAATTGGAGAAAGACCTCAAGGCCGGTTTAAATTGTGCAGTCTTCACTTTAAAATGTGTAATGACATATTTTTATTATTATTATTATTATTATTTATCTTCAATCTCAGCATAGAGCTGGAAGACCAACCTACCCCAGTAGACTTTGTCCACCAGGAAGATGCCACAGAGCTGGTCCGTGGCCTTATCAAAGAACTCTCATCACTGAAGTAAGGATCACTTACTGACAATGACAGTGCCTTGAAATGACTTCCTTTACTGATTATATGTCACACCAACACACCTCCTAACCTTTACACCACAATCACCTTTGGATACAATAGAAAAAGTGAATCTTAGCAGGTGAAATCATCTTAAATCTTAAATCACAGCATTATTCTGTTATTTGACTGATCTAGACATTTATACCTGTCTTAGGTGATTTTATCCACTGAAATGGTCTTAATCCATTGGCAGAAAAGCTTGTTTTAAGAATTATTTCCTGAAATAAGCTAAACAACCCGCCGATGGAATAAAACACTATCAGCAGAGAAAATGACTTTTTAAAAGCCTGGAAAACAATTATACAAAATATGTCCATATGTTTGTGGACACCCCTTTTAATTAAACTCTCTAAAGCAGATCAACATAAACCTATTGGCACCATGCTGCCTAATGCCAGGTTTGGCATTAAGAAAATTTCACTGGGCCAAAAATGATGGCAATAAGAAAGTGTCCCAATACTTCTGTCCATATAGTGTATATTCATGTTTTATAGAAAGCTTATTTAGTGAGCTTATTTTAGTATTATCCATATTTCGCTTGTACCCATATTGCACTACTACTCACTCACTCTCTCTCTCTCTCTCTCTCTCTCTCTCTCTCTCTCTCTCAGTCGTACAGTGATGGCCGCTCACAAGGAGATTGAACTCCTGCGCCGCGGAAGCAGGCCTCCAAAGCCTCCCATTCGCCGGACCTGCTGCCTTCGCAGTTCTGAGATTTAACCAATCACACCACAGCACTTCTAGTTGGTTGAAGCATTCTGGGAAATGTAGTTATTTTTTGATTTACTCCAATATACAGGCCCTATGAGTCCTGTATGAGTCTCTTAATGCTTATTCTTGTTTATGGAAAGAGAAATCAGACCAGGTTAGACTGGACCATCACCAATAACACAGTTCATCAAGTTGGTCTTATGCACTGGTTAGACTGTGTTTGTTTGCTTGTCCGTGTTACTGGACGCCTGCCTGTATTTCCTCTTATTAAGATCTGAGGTGCATTCTCTATTGACTTCCATTTCTTCTGTTATTCTATAATGCAATGTTGTAGTTTTACATTCCAGTTGAACACTAGTTTTAGTAGATTTTAATGCACTTACCTGGTCCTTTATGCCAGAAACAGGTTAGTTTCAGTACTAAATACCATACTGTCCTCCATTCTTAAATCCTTTGTTTTACCACAGCTATTGGTTTAAAGGTGGACCATTTCCATATTGTTAAAGACACAGAATAAAGACAGTACTCCAAAACCACTTTCTTCTCCACACCAGTTTTTTTTTTTTTTATCTTAAAAGAAGGAAACATTATTATTATTATTCCAAGAATTGTAATAACTTAAATCCAACACAGTCTAAAAACCAACTTTTTAAAAAATAGAAATTCAATTGTTCAAGAGTTAAACAGTCATCGTTTTTTTACATCCCGATATATCAAATATACCTGAACAAAGTTTCCATTATTTTGCCCAACAGAAAGCAGGTTTAGGCCAGATTTGCACCTGTGAATACAAGTTTGTTATCAAAGAGCTTCAAAAAAAAGTAAAAGAGGCCAATCTAACACATGCAAAATCAAACACACCACCACTAATGTGCACACAAGAATAAGTACAGCAGAAGACAAGCAGTTTAAATAGAAGTCTCCAAAACAAACTAATAACGCAGGCCTTTCTGGGTCTCCATCTGCATATGGCCCAGCCTTTGTACCCCTACAAACACACTAAAAACAAGAAAAATAAAAGAGCGTCAAGACAAAACAGCGGAGAGTCTCAAGTCAAGCCTGGGTCTGAAATCCAGTGTCAGTCTTAGCTTAGTCGAGGGTTACGCTTACAGGTGAATCGTTTCATTAAATAAAAAAATAAACAATGAAATGAGCATGATTGATCACTGACCCCAAATTCAGCCAATCAACCAAGACATGTTTGATATCTAATGTGTGCTTCTTTAGTCTGCAACAGGTGATGCTAGGCTAACGTTGCTAACGAACAGTGCTTCTAGGCCGTCACCAATTTCTTCTATGTAAATACACGCCCAAATCGACTCTCAGCCCACTTTGCACTTTGGTTGAACAAACACTACGAATAACTCAAGTGATTAAACACAAAAAAAAAAAAGCCTTTTCTGACCCTTTCTTAAGCTCAACAGTTAAGCTAGGTCAAGCTATCAGTCCACACACAAACACACACAAACACACACACACTGCAGTCCAGTTTGAATCAACATATTTAAATGCAAAATTACTTTGGGTATGTGTTTACATAGATGAGATCGGAGACAGTCCAAGTCCAGTGTTCGCTAGTGCCGTTAGCCTAGTATCTCCTGTTCTAAACTAAAGAATACAATGAAATGATTGGATATTTGAATTTAGATATCAGAGACGTCTTGGCTGATTGACTGCACCTAGGGGCCAATAATAAACTGATTTGTCACCAAACAATTCTTTCAAGAAAGGAAACTGGCCCAGGAAGTAGCTGGATACGCTAAAAATACTGCGCTGAAATGGGCTTGACTCAGATGTGAGGGCTTGATCAGTTCCACAGGAGTTCAGTACTGCAGTACTACACCTGCACAGTTACTGCCAATAAGTGAAACCGTAAAGACTAAACTATGTTGATGCAATAGATTTTTTTTTAATCCAGTTTAACCCAATGTTCCTTTAAAATGGCAGTAAACTAGTTTAGAAAACTGCAAGGGACAAGCTAGTGGGCTGAAGGTGCCACCCATCACGTCTGAATCAAGTAAAATGTCATAATTCACAGCAAACAATTACAATAACATCAATAACAACAACATAGTCATGTGTTGGGATCACATCAACTTCTCATGGAAAACGAAATTTCGGAAAATTTGGAAACTTTGGATGGTCAATTTTTTAAGCATTTCTTTTCCCCTTTGCTTTTTTTTGCATCTTTTGTTTTTTGTCCCCTTTATCTTCCTCGTCCCACACAATTTCTGTCCCCTACTTTCTCCCAAAGCAGGATAACACCGTGAAGTCACTCCAACAGAAGGAGAAACAAGAAAAAACTACGGCAACTGGTGAACAGAGGAATCCTGCTCTGGTAAATGAAGGAAGGAACACCCACCTAATCACCTTATTTACTTGTCCTTGTTGTCTTTTGTCTCACCATGTCCTCTTCGAAGTCTCCTGTTGTTGTTATTTCTGCCTTTTCTTGTCTCTCCCCTCTGGCCGAGCATACACCGAGCTGTAGGTGCTGTCCACCAGGGGGCAGAAGCGGCGGGTGTGCGCACTGGCCCCTGTGGCCCCGCACTGGGGGCACGCGTACCGGCGCAGGTAAGGGCAGATCACGGAGCCGTTGCGGTCCTTCAGCCGGTGGGAGGTGAACACGCTCTCCGCCTCGCCGTTATGCTTGCAGAAACTGCACAGCTGCTTCCGCTCTGGAGACGAGGAGGAAACGCTACTTGGTGACGTGGAGCGGTTTCCGGGCGCTTTCTCGCTTTCTTTGGCTGGCGGCGGCGGCAGCGGCGACAACATCGACGTCCCGTAGAAGCAGGAAGCTTTGCCGGATGAGTTCTGACCGGAAACCTGCTCGTCACACCGGGCCTGGTGGTAACAGAAAGCCTGGCCAGGTGACATCAAATGTTTACGAGAAGTTTGCTTGCTGTTTCTGGCCGGAGACGGCTTCCCGTAAGAGGAGGAAATGGTTCCTGGTGATGGTGAGTGGCGATTGGGAAGCTGCTCATCCTGGTCGACTGGTGACATCATCCAGCAAGAGGTGGAAGCTCTTTGCAAGGATGTCAAGCTATGGCCAGAAGCTCGCTCATTCCCTATAGCTGCTGGGGACGTCTGATTCCTGAGGCGGTTACCATGCGGTGACGATGATGAAGACGGCGCTGGTAGGCGGTTGTTCCAAGCACACCTGGAGGTTCTCACAAGGGGACCTTCTAGACGTCTCAAGCTGGCTCGCTGCATAGCGGTCACCATGCCCGCGAGGCCCATGTAGTCATGCCATGGCTGGAAGAGTCGCTGCTTCTTCTCAAAGGGTTCCATCAGCACAAGTGGAAGGAGTTCAGCGTGAAGACTACAACAGAAACACCGACACCAACATTAATACCGACACCAACAAGAACACCAACACCAAAATCAACACCAACACTAGCACAGACGTCAGCACTAATGGCACTGATGCCAACGGCAACAGTATCGTAGACATCAAGAAAAAAGAAAAAAAAAAACGCACATTAAAACCACATCTACATCTCAAAGGGTTTCAGCAAGTTGAGAGTCTCGCATACGGACTACAACATCAACAGAGCACTGACCTCGACATGGACCCAATCACATCAACACTAATGTATTGTGAACTGCAAAATACACACCAACTCCAACTTCATAAACTTTTACAATACAAGTGTTTAAACACACCAACATTAACACCAACAGCATTAACACCAACCTTACACCAGCATGTCCACACTGTTGACAATATTAACAGAAATACTAACACTTACATTAGCACCAACCAGATCCCAACACTTACATTAGCACCATCCAAACACCAGCACTAACATTAGCATTAACCAGATCCCAACACTTACATTAGCACCATCCAAACACCAGCACTAACATTAGCACCAACCAGATCCCAACACTTACATTAGCACCATCCAAACACCAGCACTAACATTAGCATTAACCAGATCCCAACACTTACATTAGCACCATCCAAACACCAGCACTAACATTAGCACCAACCAGATCCCAACACTTACATTAGCACCATCCAAACACCAGCACTAACATTAGCACCAACCAGATCCCAACACTTACATTAGCACCATCCAAACACCAGCACTAACATTAGCACCAACCAGATCCAAACACCAGCACTAACCAGATCCCAACACTTACATTAGCACCATCCAAACACCAGCACTAACATTAGCACCAACCAGATCCCAACACCAGCACTAACATTAACATCAACCAGATCCCAACACCAGCACTAACATTAACATCAACCAGATCCCAACGCGTACATTAACACCAACCAGATCCCAACGCGTACATTAACACCAACCAGATCCCAACGCGTACATTAACACCAACCAGATCCCAACACCAACATTAGCACCAACCAGATCCAAACGCGTACATTAGCACCAACCAGATCCCAACACCAACATTAGCACCAACCAGATCCCAACACCAACATTAGCACCAACCAGATCCAAACGCGTACATTAGCACCAACCAGATCCCAACACCAACATTAGCACCAACCAGATCCCAACACCAACATTAGCACCAACCAGATCCCAACACCAGCACCAACCAGATCCCAACACCAACATTAGCACCAACCAGATCCAAACGCGTACATTAACACCAACCAGATCCCAACACCAGCATTAGCACCAACCAGATCCCAACACCAACATTAGCACCAACCAGATCCCAACACCAACATCAGCACCAACCAGATCCCAACACCAACACATACACCAGCACCAACCAGATCCCAACACCAACACATACACCAGCACCAACCAGATCCCAACACCAACATTAGCACCAACCAGATCCCAACACCAACATCAGCACCAACCAGATCCCAACACCAACACATACACCAGCACCAACCAGATCCCAACACCAACATTAGCACCAACCAGATCCCAACACATACACCAGCACCAACCAGATCCCAACATCTCCAGTAACTTCAGCACTAATTTTAATATGAATCTTAACCGCAGGTTTTAATGTATAATTTAAAATCATCAAATTGTAACATGAGGATGATGAAACGGTTCAGACTAACATCAGCCTCCACACCAAACACCAGCAGCTCTGAAGGCGCCAGAAAAACAGGGGAAAGCAGGACATGCTCCCGGTGCATGCTCCCAGCGCGTGCACCAATCAGCAGCGCAAATCGACGCGCGCACCTGCAATAACTTCAATTAGAGGGTCACCTCCTGACCCTCAGCCGTACCCAGCTCTACTAACAGCCTGCTAGTCTGCTAAACACCCCCAGCAGGGAGCCCCACCAGCTCGAGCTGACCTCGGTCACTCTGCTCAGGGTGGAGTGGTACTGGCTGAGCAGATCTGAGCAGATGAGGGTTTTCACTGGTCATTAAATGATCCACGCCTGCAGCAGCCCATACTGACCTCCTCTCGACCCCTCGTGCTGTAGCTGTGGTTTTTGCGCGAGCGGTTCATTTGAGAGAGAGTAATAACGCAACTGCGAGCTGGGGCGTGTGGGCGGGGCCTATAAATCGAACCACGCCCACTGGCGATTTAAGTGGGTGTTGCTGTAGGCGTTGTCCCGCCCCTGTCATGTCACGTCTGCATGCACTTCTTGATTGAACGCTGGAAAACTGGTGATGGGCGTGGCGTGCCGCGATGGGGGCGGGGCTAAACGTTCATCCACTTCAAGTCTTCAGGTGCTGGAGTAGCTCTGTCTCCTGTGGGGAGGAAGCAGGGTTTCCCAGTTAGCCAGGTCAGATAATCCCAAATTTCAAGACTGGCTAAGTGATTAACAGTAAATAAACTGGGTTCTTCAATGGTTCTATGTAGAACCATAGCAACCGTTGTAATGCTTAAATGCTTCTTGGTCTGGCTAAGTGGAAACCCTCTTGTTTGTAGCTCTTTAAAGAATACACCAAAAGGGTTCTGTACAGAATCAAAGGGGTTCCACTACTGTTATGCATCAAAGAACCCTTTTTTACTTTGATGAAAGACAGTTGCCAAGTGGTTCTGATTAACAGGGGTGTAAAAACTCTCTAGAGGCTGAAAACATTCAAAGGTTCTATCAAACATTCCCTAATAATATCTAGAACAAGGGTTCTGTAGACCACCAAAGAACAATTTATTTCTCTGACAATTAATTAATATATTGATTAAAATGTCTCTGATTAGTTTATTAGAAACTGTGAAAAAGGGTCTTTGATGTAGAACCATGACAACTCAACCATTTGAATGCTTTAAGATGTTGGATAGTTCCACAAATGGGTTCTTTGACTCCTAATGATGGAACCTACTTTTGTCGAGGGAAGGAACCATTAAAGCATCCAAATATATATTTTTTTGAGCTTTTATGTTTCTGCACTATATGGACAAAAGTATTGGGACACCTACTCATTACATTTTTCCTGAAATCAAGACGATTGAAAAGAGTTTCTCCTGCTTTTGTTGGAGTAACGATCTCTGCTGGTCACGGAGGAAGGCTTTCTACTAGATTTTGAAGGAGCATTGCTGTAAGGATTTGATTGCATTCACCAACAAGAGCATTAGTGAGGCCAGAATGTTGGATGATCATCATTCCACCTCTTCTCAAAAGTATTGCATGGATTACCATCCATCATTCTGGAGAACACTGTTTATACAGCTCCTCAATGCTGGGGGGCTTTTTTTATACCCCTCTAGTCCACAGCTGGCCTGGCATTAGGCAGCATGGTGCCAATAGGGCCATGATGTTGATCTGCTCCAGAGGGAGTCCTATTCTATTGGCAGTACTTCTTGTGCGCATTTGCACATCTGTGTCAGCAATGGGTGCAACTTCAAAGTAGATGAATGTGTTCATTAGAAGGGGTGTCCACAAACATTTGGCCCAAACACTTGGGATTCTTAGTGTTTAAATGATTTTATTTATTCAGGACAAAGATCAAGAGCATTCGATCACATACACTGTTCCACCTGACTTATCCCACCCCTCACCCCAACCTTCACCCCCACCCCTCACCCCCACCTTCACCAACCTCTTGTACAGTTTCTAATAAAATCTGCAGTTTTTGTGGAGAAAAGTCCCACAAACACAATCATCATCATCTTGGGGCAGTGGTCCCCCATCATCCTGGAGGACCTCCTGTCCTGCACACCTGATGAGCCCAGTCCAGCAACGACCGGCCCTTAGCTCCTGACCTTCCTGAGGTTTGGTCCCACATAGTGGAATACGTGGAGGCAGGTGTGGCTCGGGTTCAGCTGGGACTAAAAAGGCCAGTCGTCCATGTTTTGGCGGTCAGGACTGAAGATATGCTGCTGTGGATCCTTTTCAAAATTCACATACGGGGGACTGTCCACTGCCCTGAGAGAGAGAGAGAGAGAGCACGAGAGCATGTGAGAGAGAGAGAGAAAGAGAGACTACAGCTGGATCTTAACCACACTCACTGACCGGTTTATTAGGACATCAGAAAGTGGTGCTTTGGAAGGCTTCTGCAACAAGAAGAGAGAGAGAGAGACAGACAGAGAGAGAGAGAGGGGGGCAGAGAGACAGATAGGCAGGCAGAGAGACAGATAGGCAGACAGACAGATAGGCAGGCAGAGAGACAGAGAGAGAGAGGCAGAGAGACAGATAGGCAGACAGAGAGACAGAGAGAGAGAGGCAGAGAGACAGATAGGCAGACAGAGAGAGAGAGAGAGGCAGACAGACAGATAAGCAGGCAGACAGAGAGAGAGGCAGACAGACAGATAGGCAGACAGAGACAGACAGACAGACAGACAGACAGAGAGAGAGATAGGCAGAGAGACAGATAGGCAGACCGAGAGAGAGGCAGAGAGACAGATAGGCAGGCAGAGAGAGAGAGAGAGAGAGAGAGAGAGAGAGAGAGAGAGAGAGAGAGAGAGAGAGAGAGAGCACCTGCAATAGTAGGGCAGCTGGAGAGCAGAGTAAAGCTCTGGAGTGCTGGGGGTCATCACCACGTTCTGAGCCGACCAGGGCGTTCCCTCCGACCCCTCAGATGAGGGAGTGATGGGAGCACAGGGGGAGAGAGAGAGACAGTCTGGAGCAGCCATTCCTGTCAGACACACAGTATAGAATCAAGTATAAATCAAAACAAACATTCATTTTTAATGAAATCATATTTGACTATAAAATACTGTATGGATGGAGAAGTGGATGTAGGCTTGTTCATGTTCTACATACTCAACTCGCCCAGCGCTGTGCTCTCTCTCCTGTTTGAATGGCTGGCCTTAGTGATTGGAGACGTATTGAGGAACTGCTGCTTCAGGACAGCGGCCTTCTGCTGCTCAAACACACACCTCTACATAAACAAACACCCACACGGTCATTTAGCGCACCACATCGTCCAGGAAAACGCAGCTGGAGATACAGCTGCACCTATAGCTGATACATGCTTGTCTAGTGTCTGTATTGCCAAAAGAATAGGAACATCATAAATCTATTGGCACCATGCTGCCTAATGCCAGACGTGGGCTAGAGGGGTATATATATTAAGTAATATACTTTTGAGATGAGGTGGGATGGTGATCATCCAACATCCTGACCTCACTAATGCTATTAAAGTGCAATCAAATCCTTACAGCAATGCTCCTTCAAAATCTAGCAGAAATGCTTCTTCCCTGGACAGTAGACTCAGTAGAAAATTTCAGAAGAAACACTGAATAAACAGGTGTCCCAATACTTTTGTCCATATAGTGTACAAGCCCAAAACGCATGTACTAAAAAAACTGGCTATAGTCATGGTGACCCCTGGATCCATTCAGCACCACTGAAAAGGTCATTACTGAAGTTCTCTCTTCACCTCATGGCCCAATCGAATCGCAGCATCTGTGAAAGCCTGCCTCTCCTGCTGGAAGCTCCGCCTCTGACGCTTGAGCTCCACCCAGCGGTCCTGCAGCCGCTCCCACTCCTCCAGATAATAGGAGTCGAGCAGAGTGTGTGGAAGAGGCAAGTCCACGCTGTCCTGAGAAGAGAGAGCGAGATGACAGAGAGATGCATTAAAAAGGTGTGTGATGACCATAAACCCCCCCTTCCCTTCATCCCCCTCCTATTCCTCCTTAAACTCCCCTTCTTCACCTTCATCCCCCATAACCCCCCCCCACCTTAAATTCCTCCTCTTCATCATCCTTTTCCCTCCCACAGTTCCCAATGTATATAAGGTCCTCTCAAAATATCTCTAACCAGACTGGATTCAGTTCAGGCTGGATTCAGTTCAGACTGGAATCAATTAGACTGGATTAGTTCAGACTGGATTAGTTCAGGCTGGATTCAGTTCAGACTGGATTCAGTTCAGACTGGATTCAGTTCAGACTGGATTCAGTTCAGACTGGAATCGATTAGACTGGATTCAGTTCAGGCTGGATTCAGTTCAGGCTGGAATCAATTAGACTGGATTAGTTCAGGCTGGATTCAGTTCAGACTGGATTCAGTTCAGACTGGAATTGATTAGACTGGATTAGTTCAGACTGGATTAGTTCAGACTGGATTAGTTCAGGCTGGATTCAGTTCAGACTGGAATCGATTAGGCTGGATTCAGTTCAGGCTGGAATCGGTTCAGGCTGGAATCGATTAGACTGGATTAGTTCAGACTGGATTAGTTCAGACTGGAATTGATTAGGCTGGATTCAGTTCAGACTGGAATCGTTTAGGCTGGATTCAGTTCAGGCTGGATTCAGTTCAGGCTGGAATCGATTAGACTGGATTAGTTCAGACTGGATTAGTTCAGACTGGAATTGATTAGACTGGATTAGTTCAGGCTGGATTCAGTTCAGGCTGGATTCAGTTCAGGCTGGATATTCTATTAGCCAGTACTTCTCTACAGTGGCTAGTGGGCTCTGTATGTGTGTCAGCAATGGGTGCAGCCTAAAGTAGCTGAATGCATTCATTAGCATAGGCGTCTGCAAACATTTGGACATGTAATGTAAGTGTACTTTACAGGGGAACTGATGGAGGGGTGTTAGGACCTGCAGTAGCTGCTGCTGGACTCGGACCAACTCTCTGCTCTGCCCCAGCTCTTCTTTAAGCTGAGCCAAGAGCTTCTCCTGATCCGTTCGCATCGTAGCAGGGCCTACACACACACACACACACACACACACACACACACACACACACACACACACACACACACTTAGCCATATTTGGTCAGTCAAATCTTGGTCTTGAAGATCTCACACACTTACTCTGTGCCTGCAGCTCCCTCAGTCTCTTCTGCACCTGCGTCCACTCCAGAACCACACCCCCAGTCAGATGATCACCAAGCGACTGCTCTGATTGGACCAGCCAGCTGGTGTCCACCTTCTCCTCCCCCTCTTCCTCCTCCTCCTCCTCTTCAGTAGCCACGCTGCCCTGCAGAATCTGACCACAGTTTCCATAAATAAAGTCTGAACGTCTTCATGGTCTAAAGGTATCTACAGACTGCTGAATTCACCAAGCTGAAGAAATACCTGCTGCATGTCCGTTCTGAGCGCGTGGAGTAGAGTCGTGAGGCTGTGGCGGAGCTTCATAGCCTCTCTGAGCTCCGCTTCCCTCCTCTCCAGCATCAGCTGCAGTGCCTGATCTTTCCTTTAGTTAAGAAGAAAGAAAGCCCGGCTGTTAGATGCAGCTAGTCATGTCCAACACCCCCCAGTAGCTTGGAGTCCCCATCACATGATGCTAACCCAAAGGCTAGCAGTGTGCTGAGTAATGGGGAGGTGAGTTAGGTGTAAAGAGAGGCTAGTTCTGCTCTGAGACTTCCAGCCTTGGCTGGCAGCGGCAACACCGTGGAATCTCCTGATGATGGAGCCAGCGCTTAGACAGTTGTGCCACCCAGGAGAACATTACTTGGTGTTGTTCCCATCAAAAACCCTCATTATTGCTGGTTATTATCGGTTTGTGAGTTCATACACCTTCCAAAACTGGTCAATTTTTTGCAACTCAGAGTCGTGGAGCTTAAATAAGCTTTTAATGTCAACTGTCTCCCAACTGAGAGTGTTAGGCCAGTGCGCTAAATACCTCGCATCAGCCCTCATAGCCCTGGACACGGCCTCCCTTCGGCCTGCTGGCTTGGGAAGAGCGTTTATGATCTCCATGGCTTCAGGTGGAGAAAACAAATAGATATTAATATTAAAAATGATAATGCACTTACACATTTACATTAGTAAATAAAGTGAATAACACTGATTATCTGGTTCCATCTGTCAAGGCAGCAGGTGAAGAGTCAGTTCTTGAAGGTGAGGTGTTGGAGACAGGAAAAGCGTGAGAATTTGAGACACTTTCACAAGAACCAAACTGTGATCTTGATGACTGGGTCAGAGCATCCCCAAAACATCAGGTCATGGGGTCAGAACCTACCAAAAGTGCTCCATGGAAGGACAACCGGCCACAGGGTCACTGATGCTCATGGAGGCCTCACCTCACAACCTACAGGACTTAAGGGATCTGCAGCTAACGCTAGTCTGGGTGGTCCAGATACCACAGCACACCTTAAGAGGAGTTGTGAGGTCCATGTCCCCCAAATGTTCAGATCTGTGTGTGTGGTGTGTGTGTGTGTGTCTTACACACTCCACGGTCTCTGTGCCTGTCAGTAAACTGAGAGAGTTTCTCCCTCATTCTGTTAATGTGCAGCTCTCTTCGCCTCAGCTCTGCCCCCTGCTGGTTAAACCGAGATTGCAGCTTCACGATCTACAGAGAGAGAGAGAAAAAAAATAAGTAAGAAAGTGAGTGAAAGGACAGAATAAAAGAGAAAGTGAGAGCAAGAGAAAATAAAATAAAGGAAAGGAGAGAGAGTCAAAGTGTGAAAAGAAAAAAGACGAAGGAAAAAGAAAAAAAGGTAAAGAAAAAAATATATAAATAAAATATAAAGAAAGGAAAGAATAAACATAAGAGAAAGAAAGATAAAAGGACAAAAGAGAGAGCTAGAAAGACAAAGATAAAGGGAAAAAGAAATAAAGTAAAAAAAAAATATAAAAAAGAAACAGATAAGTAAGGAAAGGAGGCAGAGAGAGAGTGTACAAATAAAAAAAGAAAGAGAAAGGAGGATGAAAGAATTGAAAGAAAGTTTGTAAGAAAGAAGGAAAAGCGTGAGAGGAAAAGCGTGAGAGGGGAAATATAAAGTCCAGGTATTTTTCCTGTTGGGCTTCTTATTGGTCAGGTCCAAAGCCACTGTTTACTCCCTCACCTTCTCTCGCTCTAATCGCAGCGCCTCCTGCAGTCTGGAGATGTACTGGTCTCTCTCAGCAAGCTGCTCCTGCCATCAAGCACAGAGGTCACAGAGGTCACAGAGGTCACTCGACAGCTGATTCGCTCACAGTGAGTCGACTGGTGACCCCAACCCTGAAATGTGCCTGAAGCTCCGGTAGACGTCTCTCACTCTCAGAGGTCCAGCTACGTTCACCTTCTTCTGAAAACTGGACAGTACCTGGAGCGAGCTGCTCTTCTCTTTCTGGTCATCCTGCAGGAACCTGTAGGGGGCGCTGCTGTGGGGAGGACTGGCCTGCAGTGACATGTGAGAGATCTTCATTTCTGGAAAGGAGACACAATGTCCTTCTTAACCAACAAGGTGGAGCTACAACAGAGGGGTTTCCAATAAAGTGGCCAGTTCCATGTAATTAACTGTACACCAGCAAGATGGGGCCACAAGAGGGGGGTCTTTCTACACCTGCAAAACACCTATATGTTGGATGTTCCTGCTGAAAAATCCAGCTCCAGACCAGCTTTTGCTGGAAGCTGGTTTCAGAAGGTCTAAGCTGGTCTCAAGGGGTTGACCCTACGACCAGTGTGGTCATGCTGGTCAACCACCTTGCCTATGCTGGTTGGTCAGGTTGATCATGCTGGAAGCTTAACCCAGCTGCACATGTAGCTACACAGCAGGTGTTTCTAATAAACTGGCCTCCCAGTGTGTGTGTGCAGCAGAAGATGCAGAGTTACTGACATTACCTGAGTGCTCCTGAATTCTACCACCAGATGTTAAAGATCTTCCTCCAAGTTTGTAAGCCATTGTTTCTGCCCGACCTAAACCACACACACACACTAAAAAAAATGCTGACTCAAGCCAACCCAAGACCTGCCAAACATCCAGTAAACAAACCTGGTCTCACACTGAGGCTAAAGCTCCACCTTTCTCCACTTTCGTGAGCT
This sequence comes from Salminus brasiliensis, assembly GCF_030463535.1. Lineage (NCBI taxonomy): Eukaryota > Metazoa > Chordata > Actinopteri > Characiformes > Bryconidae > Salminus > Salminus brasiliensis. Next base: position 31,546,628 of record NC_132892.1, read on the forward strand.
TTTCCCCACTCCAGAGGACAGACTTACAGAGCTGAGGCGTGAGTGCGCTCTAATACCTCCCTCAGGTGAGGCTCATTTCAACTAATCAGGCCTAGAGGTTGGCCAGGGTGGGCTGTGGCAGGCCTGGGCCTACCTTGATTGGTGACAGGACTACTCTAAGAAACAGAGACATGATATTACTGGTCAACCTTTTTTTTTTTAAGTAAGTTTGTTTGTACTATTAATCATTTTAGGTTGAGTTATGGTCAAAATGTGACTCCCGAGCTCTGTTTCCATTAAATTTCCTGGATCTGCCTACCACTGCCTAGCAAGCACTGCTAGCTGCCATTAGGGCTGCCACCTTTCAGAAATGAAAATAAGGGACGCCCACCCCAGCTCCTCTGGGCCATGACCACCACGGGCCTGACTTCAAACATTTTTAATCTAGGGTATGTGTGTATGTGTGTATATATATATATATATATATATATATATAATGATTATGCTGCAGCCATGGAGGCGAGTAAGCAACCTGGATCATTAGATGTTCCTCAACCTAAAAAGCTCCCTGACCAGAGCCGGAGTGAAACGAGAGGAAACATTGGCGATGCGTTTGATGGATGGATGGATGGATGGAGGCAGCCTGGAGCCCAGAAGGACTTCAAGACTGGCGCAGAACTGGCTCCTTCTCTCCAGGTAACAGGTAAGTTCAGGAGCACTCAGGTAATGTCAGCAACTCTGCATCTTCTGCTGTACACACACTGGGGGGCCAGTTTATTAGAAACACCTGGGTACAGCTGGGTTAAGCTTCCAGCATGACCATCAACCTGACCAACCAGCATAGGCAAGGTGGTTGACCAGCATGACCACACTGGTCGAGTTGGTTATGCTGATATCATGCTTTTATGATGATGACCATGCTTTAACCAGCGTAGGGTCAACCCCCTTAGAGACCAGCTTAGACCTTCTGAAACCAGCTTCCAGCAAAAAGCTGGTCTGGAGCTGGATTTTTCAGCAGGAACATCCAACATTTAGGTGTTTTGCAGGTGTAGAAAGACCCCTCTTATGGCCCCATCTTGCTGATCTTCAGGAAAGCTGTTTACTACCTCAGTTACCTAATGTTAGCTGTGTACTCGTCGTGTCTAATAGAAGGTTAATATAGAGGTTACGTGTCTAATAGAGGTTACTCAGATTTGTGAGGTTACTGAGTCGATGGGTGTGGTCAGGTTTCACTAGCGTACTTTGATGTTTTAGTGAAGTGATGTGCACTTTTCAGTGTAAATAAGCTGATTATGGTATTTTCTTTTTTAGCTTTGAATGTCCCAGCACCTCCAGGCCTAGTAAGAGGCAGTGGAAGAGGCATAATTTGACCCCCCCCTGACCAGTATTGGGTGTCCATCAAGTAAAACACTTTCAGACCGGTCAGTATTGAATATAGATATAATATAATATATAATATATAGATCCTGATATCAAAACAGAGGTATAGGATTATTGGCACCAATAGAACAATTTGAACTCTATAGAGAAGATCTACCACATATAGAAGAAGGGTACATATTGAAGCTCTGGAGAGCAGCATGGATGCCTCTAAAGCTCAGGAGAAGAGTCTTCAGTCCTTCTGACTGAGAGTCTTCTGACCAGTCTTCAGAACGAGATGTCGAGTGTCGAAGACAATGAAAACCTGAGCATGTGTGTGTAGGTTGTAATCATTGTTTTGAGTAGTACTGTAGACGTAAAGGCACTTGTTGGAGAACAGATGATCAACTATCAAAGGTGATAAGAGCCCAGATGGGGAATATTCTCCTCGTCTTATTAAACAGTTTGTTATCATTACATTCTTACAGCTGCTGCTTCATGACTGGCTGAGGAAGACCCAGACTAAGTTCACTTCGCCCTGATGAAGCCAGAAGGTTTGGCCTGCCTCCACCTGTCCCGGCACCAACCAAACAGGAAGTCCAGCAAGCCCAGGTGAGGAGAGGTGTTGGTAGGAGGAAACACCTGTTTATTATGGTTTTCTTGGGCTAAATAAAACACACCTGAGGCTTGACTGTATGCTGCACAGCTATACACTGCCCTTTCTTTCCTACATCACACTGTGCTGAAGACCTAGTCCACAAAACAGTAACTTTTCAGTTATTCTCCACAGTGCCGGCCTTCCAGACAGGTGAGCAACAATTCCCACTGGAGTAACTACTGCACGTCTCTCAGGTCACTTTATAGTCCATGTTCCATATTTTTCTGTATTATATTTATATATATCTGTTGCTGTACTTTGTTTTGCATTGTTTTTTACAATAAGGTTGTTGCACTGATTGGAGTTTGTAAAATGTTTAGCAGTTACCCTCCCCTCATCAATACTCAATACATCAATACTGTAAATTACATTCCTCATAAACAAAAAAAAAAAAATCAAATCAAATTTTATTTGTCACATACATAGTCATACACAGTATAACTTGCAGTGAAATGCTTTTATGACAGTCAGCCCACATCAAGCTATACAATAAAAATCTACATTTAAACTTAACTAAACCTTAACTTAATGAAGTAAAGTGCAAAAGTGCAAAAGAAAAATAAAATGAAAAAAAAAATAGAATAAGTTACATTTAAGTTAAAGAATAAAATATAACAATATGAAAATATAGAAATATAAGCAAACAAAAAATACAAAAATACAAATATATATACACAGATGAAATAACCATTTTAAACAATGTGATTAGCATTTTCTTACTTACATTTCTAAGACATTGTTGCTCTGTAAATAAGAAATTCATACAACTGTTTAATACAATTGTTCATTTTCATCTGGTCTTTTTCTCATTAGAAACCGAACCAACAGTATCGTTTATGAATAATTTTATCTTGACAACAAACAACAGTAATCTAAATCAGGGTGAACACAGTCTGAAATAAAGTGTGTAACAATAACTACATCAAATGGAGGAGCTGGAGAGGTTTCTAATGAATGAAATCTGAAGAGCTGGAAGCCCTGATGTACAGTTATGTGCAAACTAATAGCAGTCTAACATCACTAATGTGTTTAATTGCTGATTTTGGAGAAAGAGATACAACTAAATTGGGAAAATCATCAAGTCTATTCAAGACTTGGGAATAATTACAGTAAAAAGTTTCATTCTGAGTGAAAATAACAGGGTTGTAAATAGGACTGGGGAATATGAAAATATTCATCATATTGTGATCAATTTAGTTATCATAATATAAGTCCTTTATTAGTCCCACAGTGGGGAAATTCTCAGTGTCGCAGCAGATAGCAAGACATTCAGATGCAAAAACGTAGATAATTTACACTATATACACTATATAAATAATAGAAGTAAAAAAACAATAACAATATTATTTACAGATTATTTACAGATTATTTACAAATTATTGCAAATTGACTCTTAATTGCACGTGTGTGTGTGTGGGGGGGGGGATCTCTGTTCCCTGAACATGTGTGTGTAGTTTAAGTGTGTGTGTATGTGGTCCGCTGGGAGCAGTGCTGGTTGTTAAGTCTGACGGCAGCAGGAAGGAAGGACCTGTGATACCCCTCCTTCACACACTTGGGGTGAAGGAGATGGTCACTAAAGGAGCTGCCCAGTGCTGCCAGAGTCTCATGCATGGGGTGGGAGCTGTTCTCCAGCATGGATGCCAGCTTGGCTGTCATCCTCCATCAGTCCCCCACCACCTGCACTGGGTCTAAGAAGCACTCCAGGAGTGATGCACACTATACTTTTCTAAAGCATATTGTGGATATCCATGCTTAATGTACACTGACCAACTGACCCACATTTCATTACAAAACGTGTAGCCAATTAGTCCTGTGTCATTTTTAGTTTTCTCCATGAAAACTCTGCAGCTGCTTCTGTACACTGAGTAAATACCTGAATAAAATTACTATTAGAGCCTCCTATTTGACATTGATGTCCATTCAAAGTTAAGAACATTTTTGCTTTCTCCTGTTAAGTCAGCATTCTGGAGATGCATGCTTTTACTGGTCAGTGAGGATATGTTACAGATGCAGCAGATTGAGATTAGGCTGAAGTATCGTCAGTGGTTTTCTGAAAGGTCTTCTTGTTCTTGCAGAGTGGTGATTTTATGAAAATGTTGTCACTGCTGCTTATTTTTGACCTCTCAAAGAATGGCACAGTTTGATGTATTTTTCTTTTTGGCTCTCAGTGAGATTATAGAGATTCTCCAAAATCGCATACTGTTTTTGATAATCACCTGGAAGCATCGATCTTGTCTTTCATTGAAGTCATTGACCTGCTCGGCCTGCTTCCTGGCTTGATTTTAGTATTTACTATTCATGTCCTTTATTTCTTTATCATGCTTCTTTTGCAATTCCTCACGTTCCTTACTCTCCTTCTTCTCTCTAGCCATGCTTTCTTCCTCTCTCCTCTTAATGTCCTCCTGACATTCTCTTCGTATCTCCTCTTCTCTTTCCTGCAGTCTTTTTCTTTCTTCTTCTCTTTTCTCGTCTTCTTGTCTTCTTCTCTCCTGCTCTTCCCTCCTCATTTTCTCCATCTCTGCTTCCATTGCACGTTTCTTTTTCTCGTACTCTTTTTGCTCACTTTCTTCCCTCCACTTTCGTTTCTCCTCTTCTCGCCGAAGTCTTTCTTCCTCCATATCCCTTTCAAAGTTCTCTCTCATTCTGTCTTGTTCTTCTTGTTTTGTTCGTAGCTCTTCAGCGTGTCTCTGCCTTCTCTGATGATCCTCTTCCTGTAGTTCCTCCTTCTGTCTTTTCATCTCGTCTTCCCATTCCCTCAGTTTACGCTTCAGGTCCTCTTGTATCTCCTTCTTCTCGTGTTCAGCCTCTTTTATTTTCCTCTCCCAAGTATGCCTCTCATCCACTTCTTCTTTTCTCCTTCTATCCTCCTCTAGATCTCTCTTTCTAATGTCTTCATCTTGTCTCTTTCTCAGATCTTCCATGGCTTGTTTTTGTTGATTTCTGAAATGTTCTTTATCTTGTTTGTATCTCTCTTCTCTCTTTTTGTCCTCCTCATCTCTCTCATTCAGCTGCTTTTCAAATTCATCTCTCTGCTTTTTATTCTCCATTTCTAACTCATTAATCCTGCTTTGCCATTTCTCCATTTGCTTTCTTATTTCTTCTGACCTCACTCTGTCCTCCATCTCCTGTTTCTTCTTTTCTACTTCATCTTTTTCCTCAAACTCTTTTTTAAGAGTTTCCATCTTTTTTTTATATTTTCTCTCTATTTGCTGTTTTTCGTAATCAGCCTTTTGTTTTTCTTCCTCCAGTCTTTTCTTCATCTCTTCCATTTCTTGGCTGTATTTGGTTTTTAGTTTCTCTTTTTCAGCTTCAATCTGTTGCTTTTTCTCTTTCAGAATTTCCTCAATTTTCTTTTTGACGGACATTTCTGCCTCTTGGAACATGCTGTTTGTAAAGAACTGACTTGATGTGTTTGAGTTTATCACAGTTTCAATCTGTGTCAGTAGTTCAGACACTTGGGTGCGGTCGTTTTTTTCTCGGTTATTGAATAACACAATCCTGTTTCCACAGTCTCTGAGCATCTTCTTCACTGGCTCAAAAGTACATTTCTCTATGTACTGGTTTATTGTCTGATCTTCCAGGTCATCTGCTCTAGTGAACAGCACTATGCTGAACATGGCAGCCTTTGGACCAAAGATACTTTTTATCATATTGAAAGTGTCCACATCTTCTTTGGTGATTCTTCCGATGCTCAGTACAATGATGAATGCATGGGGTCCAGGTGCTGACATCGAGATGCACTTCACAATTTCTTGCTGTATTTCTTCAGCATCAGACAGGCCTGGAGTGTCAACAACAGCAACTGTTCTGCCCAGTACTTCACTAATTCCTTTTTGGCAAACCTTTGTCACAGAATTCATATTGGCTTTAGCGATAAATGTGTCTCTTCCCAGGATAGTGTTTCCTGTTGCACTCTTTCCATTCCCAGTCTTTCCAACTAACACCACTCGTAAGCAACTGGAAACCTGTGCTTCCTCTTCATCACCTGAGAATAACATTAGGACTAGTTATACATTATATTGTGACTAAGTGTTTTACTAAGGTAAGCTTGTTTAATACAACTTCTATACAAATGTTTATTTCTCTGTTTAAACCTAAAACCCTTAAAAATGTGTTCAGATTTTCATCTTATCTCTAAAACTACATGAAGAGAATGTTTTAATTAATAGTAGTTAGGTAGTTAACAAAACCAGCTTAAACACAAGGGGTGCAAAATGTGAGCAGCAGAGAGAGGGAACCGTGAACACAACCAGATTGTGACAACAAAAATGGGGGAACACAACAAACCTGTGACTGGGAGGAGTTGGGAGCTGAGCAGATGTAAAAGGAAAACACTGTGACAAACAAAATGGGATACGAACTAAATCCTGCAGGCAGGGCCTGGGTGATAGGGGGTTAGCGTAAACAGCACTCGAGCAGCGCTTTATAAACAAAGGGGAAGATCTGGGGAACCAGCCGCAAGACAAAACGGCATAGCTGACCAAACCTGGAAGTGAGTGTGGGTCGCCTTGCTTGGACGTAGGTAACCTGAGTATCCTGACAGTGAGCGAGTGAGCCTCGCTAGTCACGTGGGTTGCAGAAAGACCTGCTTCTGAACGTGGATAAAGAGCAGAAGCTGACCTGAACACACCGTAGTCGTACGGGGAACCTCAGGGCGTCTTATAGGTTCCAGACGATTCCAATGCTCGGCAGAGAATCAAGGGATTGAAATACCCCCAGACCCAGGTGAAACCATGAACCATTAACCATGAACCAACACAAATGAACGTGAACCGAACACACATGAACACAAATGATCATAAATCAACTCCAACAAACAGGAAGTCCTTACTTGGGCCTGTGGGTGGCGGCTTGGGATCGCCCCAGGGGAGGGCGGATACTGAGTGTCTGACAGATATAATTATACACACATGGACAAAATTGTTGGTACCCCTCGGTTAATGAAAGATAAACCCACAATGGTCACAAAAATAAATTGAATCTGACAAAAGAAATAAAAATGCTATGAAATAACCAATGAAAGTCAGACATTGCTTTTCAACAATGCTTCAACAGAATTATTTAAAAAAAATAAACTCATGAAACAGGCCTGGACAGAAATGATGGTACCCTTACCTTAATATTTTGTTGCACAACCTTTTGAGGTAATCACTGCAATCAAACGATTCCTGTATCTGTTAATGAGACTTCTGCACCTCTCAGCAGGTATTTTGGCCCACTCCTCATGAGCAGACTGCCCCAGTTGTCTCAGGTTTGAAGGGTGCCTTTTCCAGACAGCATGTTTTAGCTCCTTCCAAAGATGCTCAATAGGGTTTAAGTCAGGGCTCATAGAAGGCCACTTCACAATAGTCCAATGTTTTCCTCTTAGCCATTCTTGGGTGTTTTAGCTGTGTGTTTTGGGTCATTACCCTGTTGCAAGACCAATGACCTGCGACTGAGACCAAGCTTTCTGACCCTGGGCAGCACATTTCTCTCTAGAATCCCTTGATAGTCTTAAGATTTCATTGTATCCTGCACAGATTTGAGACACCCTGTGCCAGATGCAGCAAAGCAGCCTTAGAACATCACAGAGCCTCCTCCATGTTTCACAGTAGGGACAGTGTTCCTTTCTTGATATGCTTCATTTTTCCATCTGTGAACATAGAGCTGATGTGCCTTAGCAAAAAGTTAAATTTTTGTCTCATCTGTCCATAGGACATTCTCCCAGAAGCTTTGGGGCTTGTCAACATGTAGTTTGGCAAATTCCAGTCTGGCTTTTTTATGATTTGTTTTCAACAATGGTGTCTTCCTTGGTTTTCTCACATGAAGTCCACTTTGGCTCAGACAATGACAGATGGTGCGATCTGACACTGATGTTCCTTGATCTTGAAGTTCACCTTTAATCTCTTTTGAAGTTTTTATGGGCTCTTTTGTTACCATTCGTATTATCCGTCTCTTTGATTTGTCATAATTTTTCATCCTGCAGCCACATCCAGGGAGGTTGGCTGCAGTCCCATGAATCTTAAATTTCTGATTAATATTTGCAACTGTAGTCACAGGAACATCAAGCTGCTTGGAGATGATCTTATAACCTTTACCTTTAACATGCTTGTCTATAATTTTCTCTCTAATCTCCTGAGACAACTATTTCATTATTTTCAGGGGTACCATCATTTCTGTCCAGGCCTGTTTCATGAGTTTAGTTTTTAAAATAATTCTGTTTAAAATCATTTGTTAATTTTCACAGCATTTTTATTTATTAATGCTTTTGTCAGATTCAAGTTATTTCTGTGACCATTGTGGGTTTTTCTTTCATTAACCGAGGGGTACCAACGATTTTGTCCACGTGTGTATATGTGAAAGACTATTTAATGTACTTTTGTATATATAGTGTATATTCTTTGTTAATACAGTGTCCAGAATAACTGCTTTGGGATTGCTTGAATGAATATAAACATAAAATCAAAGCACCTACCTTCTGACCGGAGCTTCCTCCTTAACTCCTCATTTTCCTTCTCCTTTTTGCTCAGCTCTTCTTTATACTCTTCCTCCACTTCACGTCTGACTCTTTCTTCCTGAGCCCTCACATACATGTCAAGAGAATACGGCTGTGCTTCTATCTTTTTTATAATATCCTCCAACAGCTTTTCACCTGCTTGTTTGGAGGATTTCCCCATCTCTGTTTTCACTATTATGTGTCTCTGATCACACACAGCAAGAAAGTCCCTTATTTCTGTGCTGTGTTCAGTAAACTCTGTGACAGGTTGACTGATCGCATGCTCTGTTGTAAACAGGACTATTAAATTGTCTTTCACTCTGGAGCTGAAACTGTCCTGAATCTTCTTCATTTCTTCTTTGTCTTCATCAGTGAGGGGGCCAACAGGAACGACAAAGAGGAAAGCATGGACTCCAGGGTCACAGAGAGAGACACAGTGGAGAGCTGCATACTTCACTTCCTTCTCTTGAGTGTAGCAGAGAGCTGGTATCTCCACCAGGGTAACTGAGCGTCCAGATACTACTCCAGTTCTCCTCACACACGTTAAGCTGGGCTCTGGACTACGCTGGCTCTGGCCCAGTATGAGGTCTGATATGGAGGCTTTCTGTGCTCCATCATGCCCACACAGCACCAAGTTCAACCTCTGAGACACTGAATGAGAAAAACAACAGGTGTGTACCAGCTAGTCAGGTTTAGAACAATAAGAGAAGAAGAATAAAGACATTTACAATTAAGAACAAGAAACCCACAGGAGTGAAAAATACCAATGATGAAAGATATTCAGTAATTTCACCCAAAAATATGAAGATATCAGAAGCAATGATTAGATGCACATGCACTGTAAACGTTAAGTGTTAAGTTTACAACATTGGGAAAGTAACTGGCTTACTTTTGTTTAAGTCTAAAATTAATTTTAAGTCAAGTCTACAAAAGACCTTTTATTCTTTATTAAAGCATTGGATACATTATGAAGTTCAGGATCAAGAAATATTTACTAGAAATTTGCTAATACTTGTAATTTAGTTACACATGTGGTTGGTGTGGTGCAACAGACCTGCACCACTACCTACCACTGAGCTACCACACCATGTGGGAGACTGGGGTTCGATTCCCGGTCTGGGTGACTGCAGGTGCTGCGCTACACCAATAAGAGTCCTTGGGCAAGACTCCTAACACTACATTGGCCCTCCTCTGTAATACGAGTAACCTTGTAAGTCGCTCTGGATAAGAGCGTCAGCTAAATGCCATAAATGTAAATGTACATCCTTTTAAACACAATAATAATATGTAATATGCTTAAAAATATTTAAATTATTGTTTACATTGTAGCCTACTAAGAACTGAATTATTGTATTGCCTTTGCAGAAGAAAATGCAGAGTAGCTGTGCAGCTCAAGCAATTCCCAGGTGGATTCTAGATAGGTGCAATATCGCTTCAAGTCCCGGTACAGAGAAATAGCAGAGAAGCTGATTAGCATAGTCCAGAGTAAGCAACTTTACCAACTGCTTAGTAACTACTTAAGATGCCATAGGTGTTCCTCTGCTGTTCTCAGTGGTTGCTATGCTACTGCCCAGGCAGTTGCTGGAAGTTGTTGTTAGATGTTGGTGGGGTGCTGCTAGCTAATTGCTATGCCAACAATATGATAGTTGCCAGTGTGTTTCTAGGTGGTTGCTATGCTACTCAAGGTGGCTGTTATGTAGTTATTAAGCTGTTTGCTAAGCAGCTGCTATTTAGTTGGTTGCTGTTCAGTAGTTTGGTTTGGTAATCAGTTTCTCTGCTATTTGGTAAGGGGTTGCTATGCTGTTGCTGGGAGAAAAAAGCTTTGCACAATCACTAATAAGATTAAGTATTACTCACCCCTGCCATCCTGTTTACCACCACGAGAGAACATCTGCATGAGGCTCCCAAATCTTCCTCCTGGTTGTGGAATATTAATAATGAGCATAGTAATGTGATTATTACAGTTTTCTGTAATGGTGTAATTCCTGATTTGTTGCAAATAGTGGTCAATTTCAAGGGATATGATATGTTGTAAAGGCCAAAGGGAGGCGAATTGAAATAATTCAATAATGAACTCAACTGATAAAACTGTTTTCCCTTTATTTTATTTTTACTGCATTTTATGAGACTTACTTTTCACTTTCTGTGCTGTTGGTTCAGGCTCTCTTTCTGCTGTTGGTGGTCGAAGCTTCTGCTGTTCTGTTGCAGGAGGAGCCATCACAAATTCCTTCCACTTAAGGTGACCTCCTCCATTCTCTTCAACCATCTTCTCCATCAGCTCCACAGGAGCAGACGGACTGCTTCCACTTCTAAAGTCAAAATGCCAGTTACTGAACTCTGCTATGATCTCATCAGAGACATTCTCTTCACCTGGATCTACACTGCTGCCGGGTTGCGTCAACACTATAGTGTATTTACAGGCCTCCTCAGATAAAGACCGGAGGATGAAATTCAGCTGTTTCCTGTCTGCCTCAGTGAAGTCGTCTCGCTGTAGGACCAGAGCTAGAACATGAGGTCCAGGAGGACACAGAGACATGCACTCTCTCACTCGCTCATCCAGTTCCTCGTTAGAGAGTTCAGTATCAAACAGGTGAGGAGTGGTGACGAGGCTGAAGCTTTTTCCCTTCACGTTTCCTCTTGCTCTCTCACTGCGAAAAGGAATTTCAGTATCGAACGCATCTCTTCCCAGAATGAAGTTTCCCACTCTTCTGTTTTCCTGGTCGTTCTTCCCCAGCGGCACAATCCGCACTGCGTAATGTATTTACAGCATGTTAACTGAAAATATACTGATTATCACAACACACCAGGGTCTCACAGACCCTACAGATTTTGTAAACACCTGAGCTTGGATTTCTTAGTCTATCCCAAGCTGTCAGCCATATCTACAATACCCCCATCAGACTCAGGTTCAGGTTCTTACTGTTCTGTACAAGTTTGGTACAAAGGGGGGAAAAAAAAGCATGAAACTACCCAAAGGCACAAGAGTAACCAACGGTGTATTCCCCCTGAGGTGGTTAGTACAGCCAGTAATTAGTAAACGTTAGCGTGTTAAATGTTGTGTTTCGACAATTTCGACAATTTATTTGTACAGGTTTTTACAACTGTTGTCGTCACAAAGCAGCTTTACACAATTAGTCATTAATAAAAGACAAGAAATCAACAACATAAGAAGACATGAAAACCTAAGACCCCCAGTGAGCAGCCAAAGACCACAGTGGCAAGGAGAAACTCCTCCCTCAGAGCTGGAGGACTCACAAGGGGGACCCGACCCGCCCCCCTCTGATCAGAACTATTTATTAATTATTAATAAAAGTTACTGAACCACCTAAACTATTGTACTGAGCCAGGTGTGACAAACACACCTTCATTTCTAAAGAACGGGAGGAAATGGAGCCATGGTTTTTTCAGTCATTGGTTTGAAGTTGGTATTATCTGTTTTATACAACAGTTAGTTCAGACCTTACAATCAAATATTTGTGATTACAGTACAGCCTTTTCACACCACAACTGTATCACTCCACTGATGCGTTGCTATTACAAGTTGAGCTAGGAGGTGCTTTACAGACTGGCTTTTACAAAATTATATTCAGGTTCATTTGGCAACAATTAAAAAGCTGAGCCTTACAGTATCGGCACTTATCTCAGACTGCGCCCGGGGCTCAACAGGTACCTTAACATACCTCCACCTAGTCGTTCCTGACGTTTAAACAATGGCCCTGAGTTTAAGCCTGCAAACAATGTCCTACTAGAAACAATTCAAACAATCAGACGCGCCGGCAGAGACAAAATGACCCATCATCCATCAATTTCACCTGCAGATGAGAAAATGATCAGGGGATCTAATGTCTAATGCAATCCCAGCCGTCCAAAAACGGGTCAAGATCCAACTTCATTATTGGGCGGCGAGGTAAAGAGGGCAACAGAGCACAGAACAAAACAGACAAGGTTGCTGTCATGAAGAAACAAACAAACAGGTAAACAAACAGTAAAAAACTACAGGTACTGCCAAACCTGGAGACAGCCTACGCCAAGTTGCAACATTAGAAAAATGTCTGGTTTCATTTGTTGTGGAACTACGTCTTGGCGGGAGGTATTGTCAATATTAAAGCATATTTATTCTGAAATTCGGGGCTTCTTTGATATATTTTCTTTCTTCCTTTTGTAAAAACTGTTGTATGAAAGCACTAGAACACTTGAGGTTGCACACTTGTTAAAAAATAAATTAATAACTAACAAATAAATAAAATAAATAAATGATTAGTTAAATAAATCATAACTGCGTTATTGAACAACAGGGCATCCACATGTAATCCAAAGAATTCAGTGTAGTAAATCCAGAGAATAGGAATGCAGTGTAACTTACTTTCTGGAGGCAGGATTTTACTTCGCCTCCTCCGAGGTCGTGATGGATCTGTGCCACAAACAGGAGTTACATGAGTATTACTTCCCCATGTGCTGATGTTATATACCTCTGTAAACCTGTTAATATCCAACAAACACCAGCAAACCCAAAGGCAAAGCCTGCAACAGTAATATATCACTATACCGACCTATGCTGTTTTATTTTTACCTCTACTCAGGAATGATCACTGTGTCACCAGTTTTGTTTGATGATAAATTAATATATTTATTTATAATGTATCAGTGTTTTATTAAAAACAATACTTTTTACTATAGTACTTACCACTGGCTCTAAATATTATTAGTTCAGTTCAGTACAATCTAAGTAAGTAAAGTTTTCACATATAAAAGGTGCTGAATATGTGGTTAAACCTCGTATAGACTCTGGTAGTAACTCACTACTATCACTGTCTCTGTCTATAAGACACTGCTGAACTGCATTAAACACTGGACTGGAACAGGCTTCTCTTTTTCATTACTCATTATTTTAAAATGATTTTAATTGGGTTTTACAGAAACTGGATACTTACAGATACTCGACGCCATTTCTGGGGGCTTTTGGAGCTGAAATCTAAAGTGGAATCAGGAAACTTTCAGCAGCTCCCTCTCCGAATCACAGGATCTGGTGTTTATAGTGTAGACTATTATTTATCCTCACATTTAGTCTGAAAGCTCATCTGACATCTGACTTCTAAATATAGCGTAATCTGAAGCCCTGGGTCCGCCTCTCTGATCCAGGGTCTGTCTGTGGCTCTGTCTTCATAACTTTCATAACGACATATTCATATTTATGATCATAAATAACAGTATTGTTGAGTGTTACCTGGGTTTAAACCTACACTGGGATCAGTTCACTCACTGTATGTGCTCCTGAGCACTTACAAAACAATAGTGTTATAAACATAAATCAGTGTGAACACAGTCTGAAATAAAGTGTGTAACAATAATTACATCAAATAAAGGAGCTGGAGAGGTTCCTAATGAATGAAATCTGAAGAGCTGGAAGCCCTGATGACGCACCAGTGAGGGCACCTCATAGCTGAGGTCTACATCAGGCTGCAACAAGGAGAGACAGCAGGCCATGTCCTCTGTTAACCTGAGCAGTGTGTTGTAGTTGGAGCAGTGGGCTTTTGTTTGTAGGATAACGGGCTTGACACTTTTAAAAGATTTCTGTCTTTTATTACTTATTGTTGCTTTAATGGAGAAAATTCACCAACTTTTTAAGAGATACATGGATGATCAGTGATTGGGCTGGATTAAGCTAAGAGCCAAGTGAGGAGCAGCTGTGTGTGTGTGTGTGTATGTAAGAGAATGAGAGTTATTAGTTATGAGATTTATCCATATTTCATAAGTAAAAGAGAGAGCTGTTCATTACATTGGGGACTGCAGGGGTGCAGATTGGCGTCCTCTGGTGGTGAGGAGCAGGAATCGCAGCTCAATTCAATTCACATCCAGTGCCGGACAGCTCTGAACACTCGGTCTGGTGCTCTTGTTTGCTTGCAGAATCTGATTGTAATGGTCACACACAGCTTTTTTGTAATGAAAAGTTTTATTTAAGGACTGTTTTTACAGTCGTAGCTTGAAGCTTTTTAAAACGGTGTAGATTGGTGCCCTCTGGTGGTCGCTAGCAGGAATCGCAGCTATTCGATTCAAGTTCACGAGCAGACAGACCTGAAAACTGTCCGTCATTCTTATAATTCTAGTTTGTCTTATGGAAACGTGTCAAGCTTGCAGAACCAACTAGTGACTGCAAAACACACATTTCTGGAACAACTGAGACTTTATTTAGGCGCTAAAAGGGTTCATTACTCGAAGCCTGTTATAACGGTGCAGATTGCCACCCTCTGGTGGTCGCTAACAGGAACTGCAGCTATTCAAACTGTACTGGGCTTTCTACTAGAATTTTTTTTTTTGGCGAAAAAAGGAGTATTATAGAGGTCAAAATGTTGGATGGAGCTTCACCATCCATCATTCCAGAGAACACAGCTCTTCCACTGCTCCACAGCTCAATGCTGGGGGGCTTTATTTATACCCCTCCATAACCCATGCCTGGCATTAAGCAGCATGGTGCCAATAGCCTCATGTTTTTTAGTCCTATTCTATTGGCAGTACTTCTTCTCTACAGGGACTAGACAAGCTGTGTGTGTGCATTTGCACATATGTGTCAGCAATGGGTGACCTCAATAATGCTCCTGTTGGTGACTGCAATCAAATCCTGATAGCAATGCTCCTCCAAAATCTAGTAGAACATCTTCTTCTCTGGACAGTAGAGACAGTTAGTCCAACAAAAGCAGGATCAACTCTTTTTTTTTTTTTTTTTTTTTTTAAACAACGAATAAAGAGGTGTCCAAATACTTTTGTCCATATAGTGTATTGTCCTTCCATAAAAGAAAGCAAGAACACATTTCTTCCTCATGTGTTTTAAGTTCTGACTCATGGGCTTCAGGATCATGGGCTCCATCATAGCAGCTCCACCTCATCGCTCCCACCACCGTTGACACAAGAAGAAGGACGACAGACGCAGGTCAGAGTGAAAGGCAGGTGGCTTTACTGACACTACATCAAAAAAAGCTACAGATTCAGATTCGTAAGGCACTCAGGATTCAACAGTCCAGCACAAAATCAACCAAGAGAGAAGAATACAGGTCATATCTCCCAGACTCAGGACAGATGTTCACCTCTACAGCGCCGCTGTCGTCAGCGCTGAAGCAGTGTTTAAGAGTTAAGATCAATCTAGGGCTTAAAACATCAGCATCCGTGGGGCTTCAGCATTAAAATTCCATCCAATCCAGGTTCAGGCCTAATCTGGGCCTGGGAAACTGGCCAATGGTCTAGTAAGCATGACCATGTAGATGTAGTGGAGATGAGCAATTCTGCTAATGCACTCAGGCTCTAACTAGAAAGCTTTCTAAAGTAACACACAAAGACCTAGAACCAAAACAAAAGATAAACAACTGTTTACACCAGGGCTGGGCGACGTGGAGGATGGACCTCTGGAGTGAAGCATGCTAGCTAGCTAGCTATTTACTTGGGCAGCACATCTCAAATGAGGCTGAAGTTCTAGTGCACATGGCTGATTTGCTAATTTAGCTGGTGTTAAGGTTAAGGTTCACTCAGAGTTTATGGAAGGCACCGTTTTTAGCTGCTACTGAACATCGCAGTCAGGATAAGGCAGGTTTCTGTTAGAGCACAGTATAAGGTCAGGCCGGAGCATACCCGGCTCCGATGCATCGGCCAGCAGACGCCAGTGGTGGCCAGAACCGCACTGGAGCGCTATGGGGAGTGAGCAAGGCCAGTTGTGCTCACTCTGGGCCTCGGCTGCCGATGGCCAGCAGCATGCCCGGGATTCGAACCAGCGATTCTCTGGTCAGAGTGACAGAGCATTAGTTCGCTGTACTGTTTAATAACTGATAAATAATTATTAATAAATGAAATCAGTTGATAAAAATCGGCGGTATGGTACACGCCCACTTGGCACCTTGCCTCATTGCATCCAAACGAGTTGCGACTAGCCAACCAGGTAAGAGTACAGGTGCACCCCAATTGTGTACTAATTACTAACACTAACCAGTTTTAGAGTGTGGTTGCGTTGGATACTATTAACTGAAAGAGAGGAGCTACCTGGGGAACAGGTGTCCCAATACTTTTGTCCATATAGTGTATTGTCCTTCAATAAAAAAATAATAATAATAAAATAATGCAAGTTATTATGGTCAATTAAGCATCTGCAGCGCCCCCCTCAGGTTCAACTCAGCTATTGTCAGGGATGATGTGGCTCAGTTCCAAAAGGAAAGTGGTCAGATCGCCCCCTGCTGTTTGCGGTAGAAGGTTAACAACAATGTGGAGGCGAGGCACATTACAGCAGAACAAGTTGCTCCCATTTTTCAATATTCTCCCAATTATTTATTTACAGTTACTTTAAGTGTTTTCCCCCTAAATCTGCTTGATCCCACCAAGCAATGGGGTAAATTAATATAAAAAATATGGCAGGTGGCGTAGGTCCGAACTTTGCCTCCTCAAATGCTTCAAACAGTCTGCTGATACCCCCCAGCCCTGCCCCACAGCACTAATAAATTAGTAAAGGATTATTTTCAATAAGTACATCTACAACTCACAGCTACAGTCGTTTACAAAACACTCCAATATCTATCTAGTAAAAACTGGATTTTTCTTCATATAAAAGCTTACAGGTTAATGGTCACTTCTGATTATGATGTCCAGTCATGTTAAAAAAAAAAACAAAATAGGACACCATGTCCACATTGACTTTTTAAACATCAGTGAACATCTGGACATTTGATCTTCACTTGAACAATACTGAGAGATGGAGGCGATACACGCAGATCAGCCATAACATTAACACCACCTGCCTAATCTTTAGTAGGTCCCACTCGTGCCACCGCGACAGATCTGTTCCATCATGGACTCCACAAGACCTCTGAAGCTGTCCTGTGGTATCTGGCACCAAGGCCTTATTAGCAGCAGATCCTTTAAGGCCAGTAGGTTGTGAGGTTGGACCTCCATGAGCATCAATGACCCTGTTGCCAGTTCAGCAGTTGCTTCCTTGAACCACTTTTGGAAGGTACTCAACGTTGCTTTCTGGAAACACTCTAAGATCATGCCATTTTGGAGATGTTCTGACCCAGACGTCTAGAACATCAGTCTGGTTCTTACGCATTTCTCCTGCTTTTAACACCTTCAAGAACTGACTGTTCACTCCCTGCCTAATACATCCACCCCTGGACAGGAGCCACTGGAACCAGATCATCAATGTTATTCACTACTGGTACTAATGTTATGGCTGATTGGTTGACATGGTTAGAGAGGTATTCTTGACCTCCTCTGCATCTCCAACCTTCTTTCTGAAGGCCTCAGAGAGATCTCTGGATCTGGCCATGATGGTGATCATCTTCACCCCTCACCCCTCAGGTTTAAATCAGACATCCAGACTCTTCCAGAATAATCCTCTCCAACCATGTTCTGATCATCTGCAGCTGATGCTCTGCTCCTGATCCTGATCCTAATTCTACACATTTGAAGAAGTAATAAATGTGGGGGGTTGAACTTTATCCTCACAGAAAAAAAACAACGTTTCTTCAGGTGTGAGTTTAGTTAGATTACCTCCATCTCTCAGTGCTGATCACATGAAGATCAGATCTCCAGATATCTTCACCCATGTCCAAAAAGACTTTTCAAAGGGGTTTCATGAGGTGTCCTACCTTTTTTCACATGACTGTAGACACATTTTGATGTGTTGATGAAAATGACGGCCGTAGAGAGCTGGTAACAGTGAAAAGAAAAGGTGCAGTCCTGCTTTGAATGGTCCACTTCATGCCTACCAGCAGTGTGAGCCCCTGTACTCAAGATTTCTCAAATTCACGCTTCCTCATCTGCTTGAATTGGAGAAGCTCCTGAACCGTAAGTCGTGTTATTTAGTGTTTATATGGCCTAACAGAGTTTAATGAGCACATATATATATAAACGAAAACTGTAGCCAATTACAAACCTCACTGTCTTTGGGAACTGATAAATGGACCACCAAATCAAGAGGGAATTGTGGGCGATGTAGTTCAGCTACAATGTGAACACAGTACTGCAGTGTACGAATAAACTACCTGTGGATCGTACCAAAGTGAATTGCACAGTGTAACATCAGCTTTATCAGATAGAAGACATCCGGGAGAGGGGATAAATGCTCTGTGGGGAGGTGTGTGTGTGTGTGTGTGTAGTGCTTCAAGATATCCTCTCAGGTGACCATCCTCTTCAGCTATCTTCAGCCAACTTCCACTGTGGACGAACGAGAACAAAACCAATGTAATTAATGTAGCATCCAGGCTTTAAAGGGCTCAAATCAGGAGAAATGATAAAAAAAGGAAGTTTAGTTCTGTACATATACGGGATAAAGGAGGACAGCCAATCAGAACAGGGTCATTTACATACCTTATGTGTAATCCTAAAGGCACAATAAACAATAACAACTCATGTAAAAGTTAATTATGTATATATTTATTACACCAATCAGCCATAACATTAAACCACCCCTAATGCCGCCAAAACAGAGGTCCCCATTCAAGGCTCTGGTATTTCCTGTGGTATTCGGCACCAAGACGTTAGCAGGTTGTGAGGTGGGGATGCCTCAGGTGCCTTAGGTGCCCACGCTTGGTAGGTAATGACCACTGCATGATGTTCTGGAGATGCTCCGACCTTCAACAACTGCCTAATACAGCTGTAGCCACTACAGATGAAGATAATCCGTGCTAGTGGTGTTAATGTTATGGCTGGTCTGTGTACGTCTTCATGAGGTATCGTGTTATTAGGTGGGCCTCACATTACCTCTAGAGCAGCCCACATGATTTCGGAGGGCGGAAGGGGTTGTCACCGGAGGGAACGCCCATCAGCAGCGGGTCCTTGTTGGCATTCTGAAGGCAGAAATTCTTCAGGTCTGTGGCCGCCTGAGACACCTGGGGGTTCAAAAACCAAGCAGATGGACTTTTAGTCAGAAGATCTGGCAAAAATTCATATTCAGGGTTGGAAAATATCATCAGACCAATATTTGATGATCTGGTGGATTCATAACACTCCAGAAAAGCAGAGAGCAGCTGACACCTGCGCTAAAATACACTCTAAGGACAAAAGTATTTGGACACCTGCTCGTCTACGGTTTCTTTCGAAATGAAGGAGATTAAAAAGAGCTGATCCTGCTTCTGTTGGAGTAGCTGTTCTCTTCTGTCCTGGGAGGACGGCTTTCTACTAGACTGTGGAGCTGGAGCATTGCTGTGAGGATTTGATTGCATTCAGCAACAATAACCCAATTAGTGAGGTCAGGATGGTGGATGATCTCTAACCCATCTCATCCCAAAAGTACTGGATGAAGCTCCACCACCATCACCATCATCATCATCATCATCACTATAGAGGACACAGTTAGTCTTCCACTGCTCCACAGCTTCTCAATGCTGGGGGGCTTTATGTATACCCCTCTAGCCCACCCCTGGCCTGGCATTATTAGGCAGCAGCATGGTGCCAATGGGTTGACTGGCAGTACTTCTTCTCTACAGGGACTAGACAAGCTGTATGTGTGCATTTGCACATCTGTGCCAGAAATAGGTGCAACTCAGGCGACTGCATTCACTGGAAGGGGTGTCCACAAACATTTGGACACATGGAGTATTTGCATAAACAGGAAACAAAGCCCTGTTAGTGAGTGTCCTGTGTATTTACCCCACTTTACGGACACTGTTAGCTATTAAAGAGAGCGCAGTGACCTGAACCCCTCTGTTTATGCTAGAAACAGGGCTTAGCAGTTAGCAGCTAGCAGCTGCTCGGGGGTCTGTTAGCTCGATGCTAGCTGCCGTTAGCGCTGAAACTCTGCTGGAAACTTTTCCCCCTCCTCATGAAAAGCGGATTTTTCGGCTCTTACGTGAATCCTCCGGACGCTGGCCTCCAGTCTGAGCTGTTTCACCGCCTTGTGAGCCACGGCCAGGCTGGTGCTGGCGTTGTTGTTGGACATGGTGGAAGTTAGAGGGGCTGGATCCTCCGCAGAGAGACGGAAGTTTTACTGCAGCTTCAGCCGCTCCCCCTCGCTGGGTTGCCAGATTCACCCAAACCGAGCCGGATAGCTTTATCATTTTAATAGTTTATTTATTTATTTATAATATTATATTTATTTATTTATATATATTTAGTTATTTTAATAGTTTATTTATTTATTTATAATATTTTATTTATTTATTTATTTTTATGTAGTTAATTTAATAGTTTATTTATTTATTTATTGATAATATTATATTTAGTTATTTATATTTAGTTATTTTAATAGTTTATTTATTTATTTATAATATTATATTTATTTATTTATTTTTAGTTATTTTAATAGTTTATTTATTTATTTATAATATTATATTTATTTATTTATATTTAGTTATTTTAATAGTTTATTTTTTATTTATAATATTTTATTTATTTATATATATTTAGTTATTTTAATAGTTTATTTATTTATTTATAATATTATATTTATTTATTTATATTTAGTTATTTTAATAGTTTATTTATTTATTTATAATATTATATTTATTTATTTATATTTAGTTATTTTAATACTTTCTTTTTTATTTAAAATATAATATTTATTTATTTATATTTAGTTATTTTAAAAGTTTATTTTTTATTTATAATATTATATTTATTTATTTATATTTAGTTATTTTAAAAGTTTATTTTTTATTTATAATATTATATTATATTTATTTTTATGTAGTTATTTTAATAGTTTATTTATTTATTTATAATATTATATTTATCTATTTTTATTTGGTTATTTTAATAGTTTATGTTTTATTTATAATATTATATTTATTGATTTATTTAATTATTTATATATATTTACTTATTTTAATAGTTTATGTTTTATTTATAATATTTTATTTATTGATTTATATATATTTACTTATTTTAATAGTTTATTTTTTATTTATAATATTATATTTATTTATTTATATATATTTAGTTATTTTAATAGTTTATTTTTTATTTATAATATTATATTTATTTATTTATTTATTTATTTATATATATTTAGTTATTTTAATAGTTTATTATTTATTTATAATATTATATTTATTTATTTATTTATTTATATATTTCGTTATTTTAATATTTTATTTTTATTTATAATATTTTATTTATTTATTTATATATTTAGTTATTTATTTATGTTTAGTTATTTTAATAGTTTATTTTTTATTTATAATATTATATTTAGTAATTTATATTTAGTTATTTTAATAATTTATTTTTTATTTATAATATTATATTTATTTATTTATATATTTCGTTATTTTAATAATTTATTTTTTATTTATAATATTATATTTATTTATATATATATATATATTTTTATTTTTATTTTAACGTTCATAACTATGCATATGTTTTAAATACAAAAGCACATTATTTAAATAATTTCTCTCAGAAATCTGAGGAAAAAAATACTAGAAACTCACATAAGAACAAATGCGTTAAACATCAATACAGTAAAATTAGAAGAAATTGTGAGCTAGTCTGAAGAACAGAGCTTGTTCTTCACCCCATAAAATACAAATAATTGTTGGAGGAAAAGATGTTATGAGCCCTTTTCTACAGGGTCTTGTGCAAAAGTGTAAATATGTGAGCAAATGCTCAACAGAACACAAACTTCAATATGGTATTTACCTGCAATTTACAGCTTTTGTTTGTTTTTCTATTAAAATATAGAAAAAAATAAAACAAAAAATAAAATAATTATTTAATGCATTATAACATGTGTATATGTCACATATTACTTTTACTGTTTTCTAGGTACATATCTAGTATCATATCAGTAATTGAGTATTAGAGTGTGTCTCTGTTGAGGACGTGAACTTATTTACACTTATTGTTTTACTATACACTTCTATTTTGACCAGGGAAATCCAAACGTACGCATACGACTGAATTCGATATATGTCAATTTAGTTCTGTTCTACTGTTTTGGGGTAGAAATAATGAAAAAAATAAGTTTTAGCATTGAAAAGAGCTGGTTTAACAGCAGGGTGATTTTACCCAATATGGCAACACTACACTGTTCACTACTTCTAGAAGCAGGGTTTAGGCAGCACTCATGCTAAAATAATTTTCCAATATTTCACATAGAACTTAACAGCTGCTGGAGATTTTAATATTAAATTTAATATCCTATATAAATTATGTTACACAGGTAGGAGAATGGAGAGTTGGGAGTCTTGCCCAAGGACATGCTCATGTGGGGCTCACATGGGTGGAACACAGGCTAGGTGGGTTCTAGTTGAGAAAGGGTTCTGAGTGGGATTTCCAAATGTGCCCCATTGTTAATTACGTTTACGTTTACAGCATTTAGCAGACGCTCCTATCCAGAGCGACTTACAAAAGTGCTTTAATGTCCATTATGGGAATTATTAGCCATAATCTAGACCCCACTGTAAAGTACAACTCAGATGGGGCCCATGTTTAACCCCCTCCTGGTGCCATCACTGACCCTGGTGGGCATTTATATGTCCCATAGAGGCCCCACATGGACATTGTCCCCACCGTTAGCTCAGACTGTATGAACTTCCCATTTTGTCATGTGAGATCCAATGCTTCAGTCTTACTGTAGGCCTGCTATTACACTCCTGGCACTACTATTACCCTTCCTCTCACGATCACAGCATGTTATCTGGGTAGCTAGAGCATTAGCAACACTTAGCACTGCATCATTGTTAGGAATCTTCACACCTACAATTAGGGAAAACTACCGGCCCCGGTGCACATTGCTTCCTCATGAGCGGACGGGTGCAGGTGGTGTACCATATAGTTTCTATACTGTCTTCAAGGTGGACATGAGGCCATTGTGGAGGGTCACCGACTATCTGCACTATTAATATCACCACTATTAACTATCTGCTGTATCTGTTTAGTCATTTTTATTAATAATTAATAAATAGTTCTGATCAGAGGAGGACGGGTCGGGTCCCCCTTGTGAGTCTTGGTTCCTCCCAAGGTTTCTTCCTCCAGCTCTGAGGGAGGTTCTCCTTGCCACTGTCGCCGTTGGGGTCTGCTCACTGGGGGTCTTACCTTATTTCTTTTTTGTCTCTGTCTTTTATTAATTACTAATTATGTAAATCTGCTTTGTGATGACAACAGTTGTAAAAAGCTTTACAAATAAATCTGACTTGACTTGACTAGACCTGTGGTGGCTTCACTTTTGAGAGACGACGCTCTGTCCATGAATATTTTTATTTGAATAGTTTCTTTATTTATTATATTTATTTATATATATTTAGTTATTTGAATAGTTTATTTATTTATTTATTTATTTTATTTATTTATTATATTTCTTTGTTTATTTATATTTAGTTATTTGAATAGTTTATTTATTTATTTTATTTATAATATTATATTTATTTATTTAACTATGCATAGGTTTTAAATACAAAAGCACATTATTTAAATAAAGTCTGAGCACCTCTGCACAGTACTGTATGTGTCAGCAAATCAGTAACGGAACCGGCAATGGAATTATTTTAATTTAAGGTGGATCAGTTTAAGGTGGTTCATGAAGGGAGGCTTGTTTTAATAAGCTGTTATTAAATATTTATTTGCATTTGGACAAAAAAGTCACACGAAAGTAGAGCAGGAACTATGATGAGAGCATCCACTGGTAGGGCATCGCAGAAGCTTTTTTTGGTTAGTTGGGAAAATCCAGTGACTTACTTTAGCAGATTACAACTAATACACAGAAATAATATACAGAGCACACCTGAGACTAAAAGAGCAGTCTGTAACTGGGTAATGGTATTCTGTGTGTGTTCCAGCGCTGCCTTTAATTTGACGTTTTCATATTGTTCGTCTCGTAATTTAATCGCCACCTCCTTCATCTGCTTTTGCCTTTTTATGTCTTCCTCCTTGTTGTTTTCCTTGACCTTGTTATACACCTCCTTTGTGTACATGTAGCCCATGTTCTCATGCAACATCAGCTTTATCTTCTGAAACAGCTCAGTGACTTGAGTGCGGTTACTTCTGTCATAGTTGTTAAAGACGTGATATCGACCTTCGCAGGTGTCTACAAGATTCTGAAGCTCATAACTGTTACTGATGAACTTCTCAATGGTTTTCCCCTCCAGCAGATCTCCACCAGTGAACAGGATCATGGTGAACTTCACAGCTACTTCCCCAAAGTTCTCCTGAATCCACTTCACGCCGTTCACCTCCTCCTGTGTAAATCTCCCCACTCTGACCACCAGCAGGAACGCGTGAGGCCCAGGAACAACCATGGAGATACATTCATGCGCTCTGTGAGCTGCTTCGTCTGACATCAGCCAGGTGTCCATGACCCCCGGAGTGTCGATCACAGTGACGTTCCTTTGGCCCACAGCTTTGTTTTTCTTCACACAGTCAGCAGTCACGGACGCTGGCGACGCCTCGACCCTGAAAGTCTCTTCACCCAGGATGGTGTTTCCTGACGCGCTCTTCCCAGCTCCTGTTTTACCCACCAGCATCAGTCTCAGCTCATGATGGTCAACCTCTTGTTCTTAAACGACAGAACAACACAAGTCATGCTAAGGTAGAAGCTAGGATAGCTGATCTGTTGGTCAGGGGCTCAGTGGGCCTCCAGGACCAGAGCTTCATCTCAGCCCTAAACCTAGAAGTGAACCCACGTGAACTTCTGTGATCTTAAAGCAGTTGTGGAAGGAAGAATCTAGAATCTCCTCCAAAACTCCTCCAACCTGTTAGGCAGGACTGATCATCAGCTCCTGGAACGTTATTGTGGCTCCAGGGTGTCATAACAGCAACTGAAAGTAAAGGCTCACGTACGCTAAATGGACAAAAATATTGGGACACCTGCTCATTCACGGTTTCTTCTGGGGATTAATCAAGTGGATTAAAAAGAGCCTTATTGGAGAACTGTCTATACTGTCCAGGGACGATGGCTCTTTACTAGATTTTGGAGGAGGAGCATTGCTGTGAAGATTTGACTGCATTCACCAACAAGAGTGTTAGTGACGTCAGGTCCCTAACCCCCCAACTCATCCCAAGAGTACTGGATGGAGCTCCACCACCATCCATCATTCCAGAAAACACAGTTCTTCCACTGCTCCACAGCTTCTCAATGCTGGGGGGCTTTATTTATACCCCTCCAGCCCACGCCTGACATCAGGCAGCATGGTGCCAATAGGTTCATGTTGATCTGCTCCAGAGAGTCCTATTCTATTGGCAGTACTTCTTCTACACAGGGACTGAACAGGCTGTGTGTGTGCATTTGCACATCTGTGTCAGAAATGGGGATTTGGACATATAGAGTATTTAATGAATCTGAATGTGGATTTACCTTTAAAAGCCAAGAGAAATGTAATAAACAATGCAATGATTCCCACCATCAAAGCCCTCCAAGGAAATGCAGCACTGGTTTTCTACCAGAAAGAGGTGAAAAGCATATTTATCATTCTGATAAGTGAGGTGAGGTGAAGTTGATTCTCATTTTAAGTGCTTTGATAGTATGATGTACCTCTAACAGCCCTTCAGTCTGATGTTTCATACGTTCTAATTCTTCCTTCATTTTCTGGAGATCCTCATTTGTGACGTCTGTTTGTGTTCCCGTGGGCACTCGCCTGTTTACAGAGGGGTGAACTGACAGTTATAGACATAATAAAGACCAACAGTTACCTGTTCACTGTGGAACTGTTCACAATTTTTGGACAGGTAGTGAAGTATGCAACAAAAATATGCAAAGTTTATGCAAAGTTGTTTTTTTCAGCCAATGACTGTAGAAAACATGACCGCCGTTCCCTCACGTTCTACAGAAATGAAGCCCAGACTGTCCGCCATGTTGCCAAATTTGCTACCTGACTTTGCACAGTAGACACCAGAGGTGGAGCCAGACTCACCACCTTCCCATTTGGTAGACCCACCCCCTTCTCCCAAACCAGGCCTCAGTGTCTCAGACCGTCTTCCCTGAGCTTCCAGTGCAGAAGCAGAGTGGATTCTCCCCCTCTATTTCCAGTCTGTCCGGTAAGTGGACGACAGCTCCAACAGTAAAAGTGGAGCTCATGGAAGTTCCTCTACAACGCAGCTGTTCCGGTCTGTCAATCACTGCCTTCACTCTTAAGTGTAGCCCCGCCTTCTTACGATAGAGCAGAGTAAGAGTTAAAAACTGATTTCTGGGGAAAATAAAAATGGGCCAATATTAGAACAGGGAGACTAACTGCAGGAGTCTGGAGACACTGGAGATGGAAAAAAAGTTTGGAGGATGAAAATGAGATGGAAAACGGGCGGAGTTTTGTCAATAAAACATATGATGATGGGCGGAGCTACACATTACACTGCAACCAGCCAGAGGAGACGCTAAACCTGTGGTCTCTTCACTTTTGAGAGATGTTGAGCTCTCCATGTGTTCTACAGTCACTGGTTTATAAAATAAAACTAATTTAAATGGTGTAGATTGAAGCTGGAGGTTAGTGGATTGGCATAACTTTAACACTATACGAATACTGGGAAGGGCCTCCTTTTGCTCTCAGAACAGCCTTTCGTTCTTCTAGGGTGGTTTTCTGAGAGCAGTGGCTTAGCTTCTCTGCCTACCGTCTTTGTCCTGGGTATATATTACTCCGTCCAGCAGCTGAGTTGAGGTCTGGCTGTTGGTCATTCTCTCCCTGCTCCAGTCTCATATTTAGGAGCTTGGGTTCACTGAAGGTAAAACATAAAATACTCTCCATTAACCTGCAATTACCAAACCTTCATTTTTATGCATTATATTGCATCACTACTCTCTGAGACCCACCTAGCCAATCCATTTACAGTCCAGATGAGGCTGGTGGAACTCACTGTAAATCACTGTGTTTAACCCTTTAAAGCCTAAACCAACAAGTAACTGCCAAAAACATATTTGTCCTCCAGACCAATTATTAGAAAAAAAAAGTTTCTGACTTTAAGTTTGTATCATATTTGACACATCTAGAATTTATTGCTCATTTTTTAACCTGTTTAACCCCTCAACACTCAACAAGGCTTATTACTCCCTGAGGTGTATTATTCAGTAACTACAGGGACGTCTGTAAAGGAATGTCCGGCCCGGCGGGGGGCCACTGGACGTACTCTTTTTTTTTACTATTTTTTACTACTTTATTACTGTTATTATTATTTACTCTTTACTAGTAAATTACTTATTTACTATATTGATTTATAATAATGCGTTATGTAATTATCACACTGATGTTGCAGAGATCTCCAAATCTCAAATACATATCAAATATGATACCCTGGGCTTTAAATGGTTACCATGTTTAACATTTTCTCAGTTAATTAAACTGAAACTGTACTCAGTCCAGTTGAAGGACTGACACACTGCACGGATCTGTCCCACACTTAGCCGTAACAAGCTGTATCAGACCATTCAAGTCTGACATGAGGTTCAGAGGTTGTAGAGCTTCGCCTTACCTTACCTTTCTGAGAAATTGGGTGGGCAAGGTAGAGAGTGATCATTTTCCTCCCACTGACTGTCAAATTGATCATCTGCAGACAAAATGTTCATCCTAAAAAAAAATAAACCACAAAAACTGGATTTGGGTTTGGTTTCAGTCTAACAGAGCTGGGCTGGGTTTCTCCTGACTGATGTGGAAGAACACCCCTGTATGAATGTATTACCCAATTGTAAACGACTGACCTGTGATCTACAACAAGGGATGAATTACTGACACTGATGCAGACATGTCTAAAGTACTGGAGACCCAGACTTGAGTAAAAGTACAGGAGCTCTATCAGAAAAGTGAACTGAGTGGAAGTAGAAGTTCTTTAAGCTCCAGACTTTAGTGGAAGTATTAAAGTACTCAATGTTTTTGTACTTAAGTACTGCAAGTAGTTTAGTATTCTAAAAAGTACTGCTTAAGTACTGACAGTAAAAGTACAGTACTGTGTTCTGTAGTTCTTACAAAAGTTTGGGTATCAGTGTTTATATTAGTTCAGATGCTCAGACTTGTGTCAAGGCCGGTCTCAGTTCCTCTGGCTGTATGAGAAGGACAGGACTGTAGAAGACAGAGTTCATGAACACGAGTCTTCAGTTCACTCTCTAAACAAACTCAGACCTGACTCAACCCGCCACATACAAGAGTTTCATCTGTAAAACCAGTGAGGAGAGCAGATCAAACCCCTGAGCTTCACTCTCTGTAGACTACAGCTGAAAGAGCTCAGGCCGTTCGGAGTATTTGCAGGAGATGAAGATGGAGGAGGTTCTTTTGGTGGTTCTTCTTCTTCCATCTGGAGATAAACTAACAGAGCTCTAGAGTTAGTGTCCTCACTGCAGCAGCGTAGTGAGGAGAGTAAGAATGGCAGCATGCTCGCTCGCGGCTCGATTGCCTGTTCTGCTCAATGCTGAGATGGCTTCATCCAACCCGGTGACAGCGCCATCTAGCGCTCTGGAGGTGATAATGTGGGTTTGAAATGATTCATACCGTTTTTATAATTGTAGCGAGTAACAATGCGGCACATAAACAAACAATGTTACAGAGTAAAAGTATTAAACTCCTCCAAAATATGCAGTGAAGTAAAAGTGTATCCAGTAGATACAGATACAGTATTTTAGTACTTAAGTACAGTAGTGAAGTATTTCTACTTCCTTACTATACATCTCTGCATTGTGATGCTGTGTGTAAATGCATTCCCAAAACAAAAAGATAACCAGTAAAGTAATGTAATTTACAAACAACAGCTCTATTCCATATATGGTTCGAGCAACGGGTTATTGATGACAGGGTTGAGACTTCAATTTTCAGGCATGGTTGGGCACCTGAGCCTGCTCAGCAGGCACAGCAGCAAAGGCCGCCCACCGCTCCACTGGTGTTTATGTTGGTGTTAACTGCATTGATGGGTTTCCATGTGTGTCCATCACAAATGCTGACCATGGTTGCAAGTGCTACAACAATAGAAACAGCTATTTTCCACAAGCAATCTGACTTCTCAACTCCAGAGACTTAATGGATGGACTTCTCCATACACACACACACACACACACTCACACTCATTCAACCAATGTGAATCCCAGACAATGTGAAAGCATTGCACTACATGCTACCTCACTACGTCACTGGACTCTTTCCTGTTGTTTATTTTAGACATAGCTGCTAGAGAACAGCACTAACCTGTACTGCACTCTATTGGTTTTAACATAGTTAAACCCTACTTCCCACTACTGTCTCAGTCTCTGATTGATTTATTTACACATTCTCGTCTGCACTCTGTGTCTCTTCTGCACTGTCTGCATTGTGTTGTACTGTCTGTCTGCACTGTCCGGTGATTCTTGGGGATCACCCTAATGTACTCCTGCATTGCTCAATAAATTTACATTACATTTACATTTATGGCATTTAGCAGACGCTCTTCTCCAGAGCGACTTACAAAGTGCTTTGCTATTTACCCAAGAAAAG
This sequence comes from Salminus brasiliensis, assembly GCF_030463535.1. Taxonomy (NCBI): domain Eukaryota; kingdom Metazoa; phylum Chordata; class Actinopteri; order Characiformes; family Bryconidae; genus Salminus; species Salminus brasiliensis. The sequence continues at coordinate 31,576,449 of NC_132892.1, forward strand.
CCTTAGCAAGTTAGAATAGACCAATAGCTAGTTAGAATAGACCATAATATAATAAGATAATAAATAGGTCAAAGTCGTTTTCCCGGCCATAGAAAACCCAGCCTAACCCGGCCAGGCTGGTTTAGCTGGTTGACATGCTTAGCCCGTGACCGAGTTCACCGGGACTGTCAAAGAGCGAGACCAAGCGAGTGAACCACCATAACCGTACTGTCAAAGTCAAAAATAAAACATATGCTGGTCAAGATGTTAATATAATATTTTAATACAACAAAAACAACAACAACAATAATAATATAAAATAATAGTCCACCAACTTGCTGACCTATAAAAGGTCATAAAAGGTTTTTGTCAAAATTTATAAAACAGAACAGCTGTGGCTGTGTGGACAGGGGTGGACAGGACAGGACAGGACAGGAGACACACTGACCTTGCCGCTACGCTGGAGCTTCTGGAAGAAAACACACACCTGTGAACGGTGTAATGACGTCAGTGTAGAGCCAGGGTCCCTTCAGGTGTAGAAGTTAGAGATGCCTCCACCTGTTCAGAGTCGTGGGTTTGTTGCTGCAGCTTCTGCTTTCTCCCCAGAGCTTCAGTGCTGAGCTCGCCATGTGACTCCCGTGAACCAATCACAGTCAGAGCTCAGGTTATGAGTGTTTACTTTCACTTTTCCAAACATTTTAGACACGTTATCTATTGAATTTAACATATCGGAAAGAACATTAAAACATAATGTATTTAATGTGCCATTATAAGCCACACACACACACACACGTAGTAGTAGTACATATCATTTTACCTGGGGTCCTAATTTATTTAAAATAAGTGCTAATGCGCTCTGTCACACATCTGCACTCGAATGATTATTGCAGTGATTTTATTCATAATAACTATTTATGATGGTATATATTGATCCCAATTTTATATTTAAAATGTCAAACATTATTAAGTTAACATCACTACTAGTATAAAACTCAAATATTTAATTGCATTTTAGAATGCAATATAGAGTCTTTAAATAAATAAAAAATAAATAAATAAATAAAAGAAATGCATTTCACACTAACTGAATTTAGGTTGTAGAAACACATTCTTTTTTTTTAACAATTCAGAAATTTGTCCGTGAATGGATGCACAATGCTGGTACATGGTACAAAGTCCATGGTACAAAGTCCCCTGATCTCAAATTGTACAACGTTGTCAGGGCTTTTGAGTTCAAAAAGTTTCAGATGAGACGAGACCAGTATTTAGTCAGTCACCAATTGTGCAAGTTCTTCCACTTAAAAAGATGAGAGAGGCTGTAATTGACATCATAGGTAGACCTCAACTATGAGAGACAAAATGAGAAAAAATATTCTGAAAATCACATTGTCTGATTTTTAAAGAATTTATTTGCAAATAATGGTGGAAAATAAGTATTTGGTCACCTACAAACAAGCAAGATTTCTGTCTGTCACAGACCTGTAACTACTTCTTTAAGAGGCTTCTCTGTCCTCCTCTCATTACCTGTATTAATGGCACCTGTTTGAACTGGTTAACAGTATAAAAGACACCTGCCCACAACATCAAACAGTCACACTCCAAACTCCACTAGGGTGAAGACCAAAGAGCTGTCGAAGGACACCAGAAACAAAATTGTAGACCTGCACCAGGCTGGAAAGACTGAATCTGCAATAGGCAGCAGCTTGGTGTGAAGAAATCTACTGTGGGAGCAATAATGAGAAAATGGAAGACCTACAAGACCACTGCTAATCTCCCTCGATCAGGGGCTCCACGCAAGATCTCAGCCCTCAACAAGAACGGTGAGCAAAAATCCCAGAACCACACGGGGGGACCTAGTGAATGACCTGCAGAAAGCTGGGACCAACGTTACAAAGGCTACCGTCAGTAACATACTACACCGCCAAGGACTCGGATCTTGCAGTGCCAGATGTGTTCCCCTGCTTAAGCCAGTACATATCCGGGCGCTTCTGAAATTTGCTAGAGAGCATTTGGATGTTCTGGAAGAGTTTTGGGAGAATGTCTTATGGTCAGATGAAACCAAAGTAGAACTGTTTGGTACAAACACAACTCGTTGTGTTTGGAGGAGAGTGAATGCTGAGTTGCATCCAAAGAACACCATACCAACTGTGAAGCATGGGGGTGGCAACATCATGCTTTGGAGCTGTTTCTCTGCAAAAGGACTAGGACGACTGGTCCGTGTACATGAAAGAATGAATGGGGCCATGTATTGTGAGATATTGAGTGCAAACCTCCTTCCATCAGCAAGGGCATTGAGGATGAAACGTGGCTGGGTCTTTCAGCATGACAATGATCCCAAGCACACTGCCAGGGCAACAAAGGAGTGGCTTCGTAAGAAGGTCCTGGAGTGGCCTAGCCTCTGTCATTGCCAACAAAGGATATATAACAAAGTATTGAGATGAACTTTTGTTATTGACCAAATACTTATTTTCCACCATTATTTGCAAATAAATTCTTTAAAAATCAGACAATGTGATTTTTTGTCTCTCATAGTTGAGGTCTACCTATGATGTCAATTACAGGCCTCTCTCTTTTTTAAGTGGGAGAACTTGTACAATTGGTGACTGACTAAATACTTTTTTTCCCCCACTGTATATCAAAATGATGGCTATAGAGAGAAGTGTGGCTTTGCGAAGTGAAAAGATTTTGTTTTTAGATTTTGTTTCCGGTCGAAGCAAAAGCTTTAAGGCATTTTACTGTGTTCCTCAGAGCCGCAACTCTAGCCAAATACAGCCATAACTGGATTTTCATACATTTCCAACCAAGCGCCACTAAGCTCTAAAAGGATCCAGACAATCTGAAGGGTAGTGGGTCCCAATTGTCTAGTAAATGCCGGTTTTCAGTCATGTTGTTCTACTCAGAACAACATGAAACAAATCAAATCAAATTTGATTGAGACGCCGATTGAGACGCCGATAATTGGAAGAGAACTTGACATGAGAGTTTGAGGCCGTGTGATTCAGGAGTAAAACGTCTAGTGAAGTGGTAGTGTAGATGATAAGGATTGACTGAGTTGGAAGCAAATTAATGATGGATAAGGGTGGAGATGGCCGTTAAAAGGTGGAGTTGCTTGTGAGCATTAATTGATTCAGGCAAGTAATCTGGAGGTGGCTGATCGTGCAGCAAGTTAGATGGCCTGTTTACTACAGAGGGGGGCTTTGTTATACAGGTAAGGAGAAACTGTTGTGATTGAGACCCCAAAGAAGGCAAAAGAGACTGGATGCAGTTGCACCTGTCAAAGGGGGCAAGGGTGTGAGGCCAACGCACTGTAAAGGCCTTTGGACAGCGAGGCAAGCAGAATGTGTTAAACTCACAACGTCAGGTCTTAGCAAAATAACAAACTCAGCAATATATGGAGCAACATTTTTTTAAATTATTTAGGTTTAATTTGTTAAAGACATTGTAAATTCATGAAGCACAAATTAAGACAATATTACATGATTCCAAGCAACAGAAATGAAACAGAAATCAAGCTTTAAAGATGATGAAATAGGATATTTTATAGACTTTATAGGTATTTATAGGTCAAATTTAGGAAACACTACCTGTAATTATAATAACAATAATTGTAATGCCCTGGTTGACAACTTGACAACTCAGCAGACAGCTAACACAGCTGGACTTGAAGTCGGAAACCAAAATATGCTTGGTCTTTGGTGTTTTACTTCTATCCCAGCATCCAACAACAATTTCTGAAACTGAAAAACAGGTAATGGAAGATCTGCACAGATTGCAACTAAGCGTGAGAACTCTCAACACTCTAGCAATACAGACTGTACTGTCTTGGATCATGTGGAGACAAAGATCCAGCAACATAAGCCTCTTTCTGAGCTCTTAAATAGTCATCCTCAATGAGGTTGTTGCACTTGATTGGCTCTGGCTTTAGGTTAAATGGAGCCAGTACTTTTTTTGCGTAAAGAAAATAAATATACGACTACTCTAAAAATGAAGTAAGCAGCCATGATTTTAAAAAACAGTGAATAATAAAAAGCCCATTCTAACTCTGCCTTACTTTTCATGTTCTCATACTGCTCATCTCTTAATTTCTTTGCCATCTCATTCATCATTCTTTGGTCTCCTGCTTGCATCTCTTTTCCAACTTTACTACATTTCAGTTCCTCCTCTTTTCTGACCTCTTCCTCCCTGTTCTCAATATTCCTAATTTCCTCCTCTTTCAGCTTTTTCATCATCTGCTTCCTCTTCAGTTCCTCCTCTTTTCTGACCTCTTTTTCTTTGTTTTCAATATTTCTAATTTCCTCCTCTTTCAGCTTTTTCATCATCTGCTTCCTCTTCAGTTCCTCTTCTTCTCTGGTGATTTCCTGGACCTTGTTATACACCTTCTTTGTGTACATGTAGCCCATGTTCTCATGCAACATCAGCTTTATCTTCTGAAACAGCTCAGTGACTTGAATGCGGTTACTTCTGTCATAGTTGTTGAAGACGTGATATCGACCTTCGCAGGTGTCTACAAGATTCTGAAGCTCATAACTGTTACTGATGAACTTCTCAATGGGTTTCCCCTCCAGCAGATCTCCACCAGTGAACAGGATCATGGTGAACTTCACAGCTACTTCCCCAAAGTTCTCCTGAATCCACTTCATGCTGTTTAACTCCTCCTGCGTGAATCTCCCCACTCTGACCACCAGCAGGAACACATGAGGATTGTGTGCAGAATGATAGATACATTTAGGTGCATGGTGAGCTGCCTGGTCAGACATCAGCCAGGTGTCCATGACCCCCGGAGTGTCGATCACAGTGACGTTCCTTCCGTCTACAGCTTTGTTTTTCCTCCAACAGTCAGCAGTCACAGACGCTGGAGACGCCTCGACCCTGAAAGCCTCTTCATCACCCAGGATGGTGTTTCCTGACGCGCTCTTCCCAGCTCCAGTTTTACCCACCAGCATTAGTCTCAGCTCATGATGGTCAACCTCTTGTTCTTAAACAGCCACAAACACAATATCAGCTCTTCAACTGCTACTCTGAAGGTTACAGTGATATGGCATCTTTTTGGTGATGTAATACTTTGTTAAACTGAAAATGAATATTCAGTTACCTTTGAAGTGTGTAAACAAGCCAGCAACCAACATTAAAACTGCCACTAGAATGAAACTGGCCTTCCAAATGAAATCGCTTCTGTTTTTCTTCAAAGAAACATAAAAATAATTATAATAACAGAATTATTAATAAAAAGTACAAAAAAGGGTTTCTAAACAAAAAGAAGAGGGATGTACTGTGTTTGGAAGTCTAATCTCAACTGGTGTGGCTATACCCAGCTTAAAATGACCTAATTTCAGATGCACTAAGAATGCATATAAACAGATGTTGTATATTTCACTTATATCTAAATTCCAAAAAATGCTAATATTACTGAGAAAACAGCAAAACTTCTCTACAAGGTAATGCTCACCATCACAGCTTCACATTCCAGCTCCTGCTGGTGTGCATTTCTGACTGTTTGGTTGTCATCTTGCTTGTTGTCTTGTTCGTTTTCCACGGTGGACCTAACAACATGTTAGACAAATTGTGTTTTAAACCCAATGTTTAAAATGCTATGTTTGCTCATCAGAGGCTCTTGGCTTATTGCTGCATTTATAACCAATTTACACACGTGGACACAATTGTTGTTACCCCTCGGTTAATGAAAGAAAAACCCACAATGGTCACAGAAATAACTTGAATCTGACAAAAGTAATAAGAAATAATAATGCTATGAAAATTAACCAATGAAAGTCAGACATTGCTTTTCAGCCATGCTTCAACAGAATTATTTAAAAAAATAAACTCATGAAACAGGCTTGGACAGAAATGATGGTACCCTTAACTTAATGTTTTGTTGCACTACCTTTTGAGGCAATCACTGCAATCAAACGATTCCTGTAACTGTCAATGGGACTTCTGTACCTCTAAGCAGGTATTTTGGCCCACTCCTCATGAGCAAACTGCTCCAGTTGTCTCAGGTTTGAAGGGTGCCTTTTCCAGACAGCATGTTTCAGCTCCTTCCAAAGATGCTTAATAGGATTTAGGTCAAGGCTCATAGAAGGCCACTTCAGGATAGTCCAGTGTTTTCCTCTTAGCCATTCTTGGGTGTTTTTAGCTGTGTGTTTTGGGTCATTATCCTGTTAAGATAATGACCCAAAACAACTAAGACCAAGCTTTCTGACACTGAGCAGCACATTTCTCTCTAGAATCCCTTGATAGTCTTGAGATTTCATTGTATCCTGCACAGATTCCAGACACCCTGTGCCAGATGCAGCAAAGCAGCCCCAGAACATAACAGAGCCTCCTCCATGTTTCACAGTAGGGACAGTGTTCTTTTCTTGATATGCTTCATTTTTCCATCTGTGAATATAGAGCAGATGTACCTTGACCAAAAGTTCCATTTTTGTCTCATCTGTCCATAGGACATTCTCCCAGAAGCTTTGGGGCTTTTCAACATGTAGTTTGGCAAATTCCAGTCTGGCTTTTTTATGATTTGTTTTCAACAATGGTGTCCTCCTTGGTCGTCTCCCATGAAGTCCATTTTGGCTCAAACAGTGACAGATGGTGCGATCTGACACTGATGTTCCTTGTGTGAGCAGGCAGCATGTACCGTCAGCCACCAGCAGGGGGCCCGGCCAGCAAAGTATGAAAGCTGGTGGGGTTGGAGCAAAGAACTCCAAGCCCCAGAATCCCCAGTGGTAATCAACGCTGACCAGACCCACTTGTGTGGCATGGTATAAATACACACAATTCCCCATCGCACCTTTGTAGAGGGGTGAACGGTAACAGTGGGTTTATGTTGAGAAAAGAGAAAAGTTTAAGTTGTGAACAAAAAAGAGAAAAGTTTAAGTTGTGAACAGCGAAAAGCTGAGGTTAAAAGAGAAAAGCATTTGAGTTGTTGTCTTTAGTTTGAGTAAACATCACTCCTGGTTTTTCCTTTGTTTGTTTTCCTGCCGTTTTCTCTGTTGCTTATGATCAGTGTTTATACTGCCATTTCTCACAGCTGTGGTGGCACAGTGGAAATACACTGGGCTACCATTACCAGGGTTGGTAGTTCAAGCCCAACAGTCACAAAGCACACACCATAAGAGGAGTAGTTTCATTTAATCATAATAAAACAAACTTTGACTGCACTTGAGTTCAAACCCCACACCACACCATAACACCTTGAGCTTGAAGTTCACCTTTAATCTCTTTAGAAATGTTTGTTAGCATTCGTATTATCTCTTTGATTTGTCATCAATATTTCTCCTGTGGCCACTTCCAGGGAGGTTGGCTACAGGGCCATGGATCTTAAATTTCTGAATAATATGTGCAACTGTAATCACAGGTACATCAAGCTGCTTGGAGATGGTCTTAAAACCTTTACTTTTAACATGCTTGTCGCCTGCACCACCACCTTTCTGCCACCAGTCTTGTGTTTTTGCCCTCAGAAACCAGTTCTTTTACTGCCTTCCCTTTTCCCTTGAGGCGCTGCTATACTCTAGCAGGGGTTCGATTCCCAGAGTTGAAGTTATTTATCTATATTTTTGGCTCTATCTTATACTTTTATCTTATATTTTTATTGCTTTATGCAGGGGGCCTCTTAGGACCTCCACAGTCACAGGCACTACTAGTGGGTAGAGCACAGCTTTCCCAACCCTTGTTCAAACCCCACTCTCTGCAATACTTCCTGTTCTGCATTTGAGTCCATCCAAGTGGTTGCCCATATCTGGGATAAAATACACATGGTGACAATTCAATATCTTCCAGCTTTCCTATCTACAGAATTGCCACCTCGTAACAGTCCAGGCTTACCCCTAGTAGAGGGTCCCAGTACTATTGGATTGTATTGGTAAACCCACCGCCGGTCTTTTGAATGTGCCATTGACTTACTGCATGGCACATCCCCTCATAGGGGGCATCTGTTCTGTTGAATAGAAGACTGTGTACGTTACCCCTACTGGACACTTGTCATCTTCCAGCATCTCATCCATGAGGTCCTCTGGGAGGCACTCGGCATCCAAGCCTTGGTCTAATTGGGCGATATTCTCATCGTCCTGCAGCTAGACCTAGAGAACCACCTCTTTATGAAACTGGGGTTTATGGTTTCTAGGTGTAAGTGGCCTCCAAGTGGCCCTGCCCCACCTCTTTCCGACTAGTTCAATGCTTTCTGGGCTTCGCCCTTACCCTCTAACTCCTGGGACTGTTTCATTGGACTGCTGAAGCTAAGAAAGCATTCAAAGAACATAAATGTTGACTAACATCTGCCCCCATTTTGCAACTTCCTGATCCTAACCTACCCTTTCTGGTAGAGGTTGATGCTTTGGAAGTTGGCATAGGGGCAGTTTTGTCCCAACGCCCGGGTGCTGACAAGAAGATTCACCCCTGCGCCTACTTCTCCCATCGACTAACGGTTACTGAGTGGATCTATGATGTGCAAGACAGAGGGTCCTTGCAGTTAAAATAGCTCTCTATATTCTTGTGCTCAAAGTGATAATTTAAATGCTTGTTTCTTAAACTACAGTTCTATCATTTTTAAATGCAAGAAACCTTATGTCTTACCCAAGATAATCTACAGTGGAGTCAATAAAAGATGTTGAGGGCTCATACTCGGGCTCTGTCCACACACCACTGAAACATAAACAGCACTATGAGTAAAATTCATGCAAAAAACTCCAGACATAAACGGGGTAAAACTGGAGAGTTGTCTCACCTGTCATCACCATTGAACGTCCCAGCCCTCGCAGACCTTCTTATTGATACCTCGCTGACTGGCTTATGTGTATGTATCGGTTCCTGAACATACCATTAACATAATGTATGAGTATGATTGCAAAATAGTATATATTAATAGTAAGAAATAGTAAGAAATAGTAAGAAAATACTTTTTTCTGGCTTTAGAAACAAATGTTCAGCTGTTAAAATCAATTTTAAAATTTGTCTGTTATGGTCAAATTTAATTGAATTAAATTGAATTTAAAATGAAAACAATTTGAATTAAACTGTGTGCATTTGAATATCTTGAATCTTGAATAGGCAAGGCCAAGAAAAATCCCTAAGAAGTAGGAAGAAACCATAAACACAACTAAGACTCAGTAGGGAAGCCCATCCTCTTGGGAATATTAAGTCAGGGGACCTGGGAGCCAAAGACCTGAAAAGGGATGTGGGAAGGAGGAAAAGGGTGGGACGAAATGGGGTGGAGACTGGGATGAAAGAAATGAAACCAGCAACCAAGGGTAATAGGGGTAATGGAACAAGAGTTAATAAGAAAAGTGGACGGATGAGAGCAAAAAGGATAGGATCATTTGGGGGGAGATGGGGATGGAATGATAAGGGCGTAAATGGGGGAAGTGGGATGTTAAGGGGGGAAATAGGATGGTGGGAGATAGGATGGGAAGGAGATGAGAGGTGACATCATCGCATTGAACACATGTCGACCTTGGAAAACATCAGAGCAGCTGATCAAAGCAGGAGTTCATGTAGTTAGAGAGCAGGGAATGGTGGGCAAGAAGGCAGTTCTGAGCAGGACAGCAGCAGAAAAGAGAGAAGACAATTCAGGCTGAAAGGAGAGTTCAGGAGTGCTCACACGGAGGACAGGCAGAGGTAGGCAGCACAGGAAACAGACGCTGATGTCTCACAGGTGTCCCACAGGCATTGTGAAGACTCACAGTGACACATTGCATAGCAATCATGTTATTTAGTCTGCAGTCTGTATGTTATATAAACAAAAAAGATAATGTGAATCATCTTTAATTGAGGAGACAGAGGAAACAAGCTTCATGGATAAACTTCACCAAAATTAGCTTACCTTAAAGGTACCTTTTCTCAACCTGGTTGGCTGCATGGCTCGTTTGCTGGTTCACACACATAATTCAGACAAATATATTAGGACTGCTGAAGAGTGATCGGACAGTTACTGTATTTTCAAAAGACTAAATATTACATATTAGTCCTACTTGCAATGGAAAATGTTTAAAAACTTGCTTTATTAGCTGTATACATTTTAAGCTTCTTCCAAAGTTTCTAAAGTGTGTGTTTTAAAATAACAGTGACAGTTTTATGGGCTATTACTGAAATGTCTGAATATGGACATTACTTGTTTATTGTGAATTTGTATATATAAAGGTTTAACTAAATGATCTTAAAGGGTCACTTGTCACAGATTTTTAAAACACATACTAGACTAACGGTATTCTTTGACACATTTGCTTTCAGCCCTGTTTTTGACAGAATTAGTGTTACATGGGAGTCCCACCAGCCTCAGGTGTGTGTTTTGCTTTTCCCACGTTAAGTTGTCATAGTTGTGTTTGATTTTTCCTTTGTCCCTGTAATATTGCTGCATTTTCTACCCTTATTTTATTTGTTAATAAAACACTGTCGCATCGAGCCATCCCCTGCGAGTGTTCACCCTCATTGTCTGACCTAGCCCGTCATGACAGCACTGCCATCTCCACCAAACAAAAAAAGCCTATATCACTCTGCTAAACATATTGCCCTACTAGCTAGCTAATTAGCCACTTAAAAGTAGAAGTTAGATAAAAGTTAAGTAAGCTAAAAATTGCTGCTAACACTTGCTTTCACTGGCTACAAGTGCTAGACAATTAGTGGTTAGCAGCCAGAAGTATCAAAAAAAAATTAATCTTGCTGTGAAGGTATTCATTGTGAGACCTAGATCTAGATTCAAATTTTTGGTTTTATTGTTAAATTATTAAACTCATCTAAATTTACAGACACTGGAAAATCTGACATCATGAAGACTTCGCATCCTATTTCACCAAAACCACAAAATGTTCATTAAAAACATTTTTGTTTACCTGTTTCTATGAAAGAGTGGTTGTAGGATTTCTTTGGATTTATTGGTACAAGATGTGGCACAGGATTCTGCATCTGATGAATAAACTTTGCACTGTCTGATCCACTGCAGGCAAAAACACAGAAAAAAATAAAGCATTAAAATAAAGACAGTATCGCTGTGTATCAGCCAATTTATTGTCCAAAAATGTGATCGGATTGAGCCGATCATGAGGGCTGATCAGGATTAGGAAGGTTACAGGACCCTGCAGTTCCTCATTCGACTACTTGATGACAATACAGACCTCACTCACGGCTGCAGAAATCCATTAAAACTAGCTGCTAACAACTCTGATCTCCACAGTGCAGTCTTGCATGGTAATTTATGGTTTCAGAGTTCCGAGACAGCATTTTAATTGCGAGTTGATGCCATCTCTACACTCTGAATACAGTGACCTCAATAATGTTTGGACAAATACACATTTTTCCTACATATGCTCCTCATTGTGGGGCTGTGTAAAATAGTGTTGTAATTTCAACATGGTGGATCTGAGAGGTATTTAAATAAACGTATATTAAGTCTGGAATGTGGGCCTAAATAACGTCTGATTGGACTAAATGTCTCTTGTGACTACAGCACCTTTCACATAGGGAAGAACTAGTGTGAACATAATTTCTAGTTAAAATCTCGGGTTGATAAGTTGAGTCAGTAAGTACCTAAGTACCTGCTTTTACTGGAACGTTACAGTGAGTGACGAGTGTAAACATATAGACTACAGCAAGCAGAGAAGAACTGCAGCACTACTGATTGTTGAGTTTTGTGAGTGAAACCCTGCTTATGTTCTCTGCTTATGGACACAAACGACACAGCATGGCCGTACACTGGACACTGGACGTACATTTCCCGGTCCAGAAGTTCAATTTATCTCAATACTGCATTTTTACTGCACTATTTTAAACCCAGAACTATACCACAGTTGCGTTTTTATGTGTTACCTTATAAATTGACTCTTGCTTGAAGTCTTCACCAATATCGGTGGCTTGTTCTGTGTTGTAGCACATGCGCACACACACACACACACACACACACACACACACAGTTAGATATACATACACAAAGAGTGTTTACAACTGACCAAACATGTGTTTTGTGTCCAAATAGTATCTGGATACTTTGACTGGCATTAAAAAAGGGCAATTCCTAAGTAGTGGGTGGGAAGCTAACAGAGTAATTTGAATGCTGGCCTGCAAACAGTAAAATCACAAACATGAACAGTAATGCACTCTCCTGACCGACCGTTTCTTAATGTGTTTATTTATAGCCAGTAGGGAAGAAGCCATTGTGCCTAGACCATATGGGATTTTCCGAGCATTCCTTTAGAGCTCAGTGCAGCCAAAACAGTAGCAGTATAAATGGTAGACGCAATTTTGCATACCACAGTCTGCTGTACTTTGCAGACAAAAGCTAGCAGGCAGCTTCGCAGTGCTTCGCAGGGCTGGAAACCACTGGTTTAACAAACTATTACTCATAGATAGGAGCAGATGTAAGTCTTATTTAATCATAATTTTGGAAATAATAATTAGTAGTCAATAGTGATTTTAAGTGGGTTTAGTTATCTACTGTGTGGCCAGAGTGATCTTTAAGACTTACCTGGATCATATAGTGTCTGGAAGGAAAAGAGAGAGATCAGATCAGATCAGCTGAGCCTATAACATTTTGACAGGATTCACCCTGTTCTCAACTGCTGTGCTGTGAGGTCCAGCCTGCCATGTGATTTTTTGGGGTACACATTTTTTGAGGAAAAAAAAATCCTCTTACCACTTACACCATCCTCTATTCACATTTTAATTTAATATAATTTTATTATTATTTTACATTTCCTCTTGTCCTAATGGTCCTCAGCTGCTTACATCACATTACATGTGTGTTAAGATAATATGATGACTGTTTCTAGATGGAGATGATTTGCATATTGAGATTATTTTTAGATGGAGATGATTTCTAGATAAAGATCATTTTTAGATTGAGATGGAGATGATTTCTAAATAGATATGCTAACTACACTGAGATGCTTTCATGATGGAAATGCTTTCAACAAAAAGATGTATTTGTAGATGGAGAAGCCTTATAGATGGAGATGCTTTCTAGATAAGGATCTTTAAGTAGTAATGCTTTCAAGAAGAAAAAGCTTTCGAGATGGAAATGTTTACTACAGCAAGATGCTTTAAAGATGGAAAGATCTAAATCAAGATGATCAAGATGATTTCTAGATGGAGATTATTTCTAGATGAAGATTATTTCTAGATGGAGATAATTTCTAGATGGAGATTATTTCTAGATGGAGATGTTTTCTAGATGGAGATTATTTCTAGATGGAGATTGTTTCTAGATGGAGCTCATTTCTAAATAAAGCTTTGTATGTGTCAATTCTTTCGAGGTGGAGAAGCATAAAGAAGATCATTTCTATAGAAGATGCTTTCTACAATTTGATGCTATCTTGATGAAGATAATTTCTAGATAAAGATGAATTCTAGATGGAGATGATTTCTAGATTTAGATGGAGATAATTACTAGATGGAGATGATTTCTAGATGGAGATGATTTCTAGAATTAGATGGAGATAATTGCTAGATGGAGATAGAGATAATTGCTAGATGTAGATAATTACTAGATGTAGATAATTACTAGATGGAGATAGAGATAAGTGCTAGATGGAGATGTAGATAATTACTATATGGAGATAATTACTAGATGGAGATTATTTCTAGATAAAGATGTTTTCTAGATTGAGAAGCTTTCTAAACCCTATTGTGTGTGTGTGTGTGTGTGTGTTTGTGTGTGTATGTGTGTGTGTTACCTCATTGTGCGGTTGCTGGAGTTCTCTGTTGTTACTGGTGGGATGTTTTGTGCCCCCTGTTGTCATCTGATTAGTGCCAGCTAGACTGTCCATAACTACAGGGAACACACACAGCTGGTTTAGAGGAAAAAGACTGATGAAAGAGGAGCAAGAGATCTGTCATCTGCATCACCTCCCAGAGAAAGAAAGAGACTAAAGGAGAATTTGTGTGAATTAACTCACGGACCATATAATTGTCCACTAACAAAAGAGTAAAGAGTAAAAACTCCAACATGAGGGACTGAAGTCCAGTTCCTGATGTTACAGTGAGAGCAGATCTTCTAGTTTGTGCATTAGCTGCCACCAGCCAATGAAACCTTTCTGTTATTTTAAGGACTGACCAGTAGGGGGTGTTGGTGTCTCCGCTCCAGAACCTCCAGAGTCCAGTGTCTGAGAGAGAGACAGAGAGAGGGAGACAGTTAGTACTTTAGCATATTTTAGCAGTGTACAGATTATAATGAATATCTGACATGCAAATCTATATAAACATCTAATGATATTTGACTCAATAAACTCACTATAATAATGTGGTGTGTGTACATGTGTGTGAGAGAGAGACGGCTGGTTTAAACAGGAAGGAGATCTGGACTGATGTACAAACAGCAGCTATGCTTTCATTCTACTATAAAGTCTGATGTTAAACACAGCAGTAACACTTGCATCACACTCCACTTGTGTTGGATTAATATGATGACTGTAGACGTAGAAGCTTTCACGATTGAGATGCTTTCTAGAAGTAGAAGCGTTTACGACTGAGATGCTTTCTAGAAGTAGAAGCTTTCAGGATTGAGATGCTTTCGAGACATAGAAGCTTTCACGATTGAGATGCTTTCTAAACGTAGAAGCGTTTATGACTGAGATGCTTTCTAGAAGTAGAAGCTTTCAGGATTGAGATGATTTCTAAACGTAGAAGCTTTCAGGATTGAGATGCTTTCTAGACATAGAAGCTTTCATGATTGAGATGCTTTCTAGACGTAGAAGCTTTCATGATTAAGATGCTTTCTAAACGTAGAAGCTTTCAGGATTGAGATGCTTTCTAGACATAGAAGCTTTCATGATTGAGATGCTTTCTAGACATAGAAGCTTTCATGATTGAGATGCTTTTTAGAAGTAGAAGCTTTCATGATTGAGATGCTTTCTAGACATAGAAGCTTTCATGATTGAGATGCTTTCTAGAAGTAGAAGCTTTCAGGATTAAGATGCTTTCTAGATGTAGAAGCTTTCATGATTAAGATGCTTTCTAGAAGTAGAAGCTTTCAGGATTGAGATGCTTTCTGGACGCAGAAGCTTTCATGATTGAGATGCTTTCTAGACATAGAAGCTTTCACGACTGAGATGCTTTCTAGAGGTAGAAGCTTTCAGGATTAAGATGCTTTCTAGAAGTAGAAGCTTTCATTATTAAGATGCTTTCTGGACGTAGAAGCTTTCATGACTGAGATGCTTTCTAAACGTAGAAGCGTTTACGACTGAGATGCTTTCTAGAAGTAGAAGCTTTCAGGATTGAGATGCTTTCTAGACGTAGAAGCTTTCATGATTGAGATGATTTCTAAACGTAGAGGCTTTCAGGATTGAGATGCTTTCTAGACATAGAAGCTTTCATGATTGAGATGCTTTCTAGACATAGAAGCTTTCATGATTGAGATGATTTTTAGAAGTAGAAGCTTTCACGATTGAGACGCTTTCTAGACATAGAAGCTTTCATGATTGACATGCTTTCTAGAAGTAGAAGCTTTCATGATTAAGATGCTTTCTAGAAGTAGAAGCTTTCAGGATTTAGATGCTTTCTGGACGCAGAAGCTTTCACGACTGAGATGCTTTCTAGACATAGAAGCTTTCATGATTGAGATGCTTTTTAGAAGTAGAAGCTTTCACGATTGAGACGCTTTCTAGACATAGAAGCTTTCATGATTGACATGCTTTCTAGAAGTAGAAGCTTTCAGGATTAAGATGCTTTCTAGAAGTAGAAGCTTTCATGATTAAGATGCTTTCTAGAAGTAGAAGCTTTCAGGATTGAGATGCTGTCTGGACGCAGAAGCTTTCACGACTGAGATGCTTTCTAGAGGTAGAAGCTTTCATGATTGAGATGCTTTCTAGAAGTAGAAGCTTTCATGATTGAGATGCTTTCTAGACATAGAAGCTTTCATGACTGAGATGCTTTCTAGAGGTAGAAGCTTTCACGATTGAGATGCTTTCTAGAAGTAGAAGCTTTCATGATTAAGATGCTTTCTGGACGTAGAAGCTTTCACGACAGAGATGCCTTCTAGAAGTAGAAGCTTTCAGGATTGAGATGCTTTCTAGACGTAGAAGCTTTCACGATTGAGATGCTATCTAGAGGTAGAAGCTTTCATGATTTAGATGCTTTCTAGAAGAAGAAGCTTTCATGACTGAGATGCTTTCTAGACGTAGAAGCTTTCATGATTGAGATGCTTTCAAGAAGTAGAAGCTTTCAGGAGTGAGATGCTTTCTAGACGTAGAAGCTTTCATGATTGAGATGCTTTCTAGAAGTAGAAGCTTTCACGATTGAGATGCTTTCTAGAAGTAGAAGCTTTCACATGGTGTGCATGAATGTAAGAGCTGGGTTAATCAGGATGGAGATCTGGGCTGATGTATGATGGATGTATGATCATTTATGGTTTCATTCTACTATAAAACACAGCAGTACCACTTACACCAGATTAGATTGGTAAGTTACCTTTAACTTGATCTCCTCTGATCCATTCTCTTCCTTAGTGGGTGTGTCCTGATTGTCCATAGAAAGCTACATTATTAAGAGATGATAATATTGTCCCATTTTAGCAGGTATTAGCATTGAACACATATATTTTCAGTTTTGCTAAGTTGTGAGTGAAGATGAGGATCAGGAAGCAGAACAGAGCTCCAGAAACACAAAGCAGAATCAACACAGATAAGTAAAGCATAATGCAGTAGATAGGAAAGGCAAATTGTCTGAATAATTACTAGATTGAAATCATTTCTAGATGGAGATGGAGAAAATGACAAGATGGAGATGAGTTCTAGATGGAGATGATTTCTGGATAAAGATGGTTTCTAGATGGAGATGATTTCTAGATGTTCTCTTGATTGAGAAGCTTTCTAAACCCTATTGTGCGTGTGTGTGTGTGTGTGTGTGTGTATGTGTGTGTGTTACCTCATCGTGCAGTTGCTTGAGTTCTCTGTTGTTACTGGTGGGAGGTTTTGTGTCCCCTGTTGTCATCTGATTAGTGCCAGCTAGACTGTCCATAACTACAGGGGAACACACACAGCTGGTTTAGAGGAAAAAGACAGATGAAAGAGGAGCAAGAGATCTGTCATCTGCATCACCTCCCAGAGAAAGAAAGAGACTAAAGGAGAATTTGTGTGAATTAACCCATGGACCATATAATTGTCCACTAACAAAAGAGTAAAGAGTAAAAACTCCAACATGAGGGACTGAAGTCCAGTTCCTGATGTTACAGTGAGAGCAGATCTTCTAGTTTGTGCATTAGCTGCCACCAGCCAATGAAACCTTTCTGTTATTTTAAGAACTGACCAGTAGGGGGTGTTGGTGTCTCCGCTCCAGAACCTCCTGAGTCCAGTGTCTGAGAGAGAGACAGAGAGAGGGAGACAGTTAGTACTTTAGCATATTTTAGCAGTGTACAGATTATAATGAATATCTGACATGCAAATCTATATAAACATCTAATGATATTTGACTCATTAAACTCACTATAATAATGTGGTGTGTGTACATGTGTGTGAGAGAGAGACGGCTGGTTTAAACAGGAAGGAGATCTGGACTGATGTACAAACAGCAGCTATGCTTTCATTCTAGTATAAAGTCTGATGTTAAACACAGCAGTAACACTTACATCACACTCCACTTGTGTTGGGTTAATATGATGACTGTAGACGTAGAAGCTTTCACGATTGAGATGCTTTCTAGAAGTAGAAGCTTTCACGATTGAGATGCTTTCTAGAAGTAGAAGCTTTCACGATTGAGATGCTTTCTAGAAGTAGAAGCGTTTACGACTGAGATGCTTTCTAGAAGTAGAAGCGTTTACGACTGAGATGCTTTCTAGAAGTAGAAGCTTTCATGATTGAGATGCTTTCTAGATGTAGAAGCTTTCATGATTAAGATGCTTTCTAGACGTAGAAGCTGTCATGATTGAGATGCTTTCTAGACATAGAAGCTTTCACGATTGAGATATTTTCTAAACGTAGAAGTGTTTACGACTGAGATGCTTTCTAGAAGTAGAAGCGTTTACGACTGAGATGCTTTCTAGAAGTAGAAGCGTTTACGACTGAGATGCTTTCTAGAAGTAGAAGCTTTCATGATTGAGATGCTTTCTAGATGTAGAAGCTTTCATGATTAAGATGCTTTCTAGACGTAGAAGCTTTCATGATTGAGATGCTTTCTAGACATAGAAGCTTTCACGATTGAGATGCTTTCTAAACTTAGAAGCATTTACGACTGAGATGCTTTCTAGAAGTAGAAGCTTTCATGATTGAGATGCTTTCTAGACATAGAAGCTTTCACGACAGAGATGCTTTCTAGAAGTAGAAGCTTTCAGGATTGAGATGCTTTCTAGACGTAGAAGCTTTCACTATTGAGATGCTTTCTAGAGCTAGAAGCTTTCATGATTTAGATGCTTTCTAGAAGAAGAAGCTTTCGCGATTGAGATGCTTTCTAGACGTAGAAGCTTTCACATGGTGTGCATGAATGTAAGAGCTGGGTTAATCAGGATGGAGATCTGGGCTGATGTATGATGGATGTATGATCATTTATGGTTTCATTCTACTATAAAACACAGCAGTACCACTTACACCAGATTAGATTGGTAAATTACATTTAACTTGTCCTCCTCTGAACCATTCTCTTCCTTAGGGGGTGTGTCCTGATTGTCAATAGAAAGCTGCATTAATCAGAGATGATAATATTGTCCCATTTTAGCAGGTATTAGCATTGAACACATATATTTTCAGTTTTACTACGTTGTGAGTGAAGATGAGGATCAGGAAGCAGAACAGAGCTCCAGAAACACAAAGCAGAATCAACACGGATAAGTAAAGCATAATGCAGTAGATAGGAAAGGCAAATTGTCTGAATAATTACTAGATTGAAATCATTTCTAGATGGAGATGGAGAAAATTACAAGATGGAGATGAGTTCTAGATGGAGATGATTTCTGGATAAAGATGGTTTCTAGATGGAGATGATTTCTAGATGTTCTCTTGATTGAGAAGCTTTCTAAACCCTATTGTGTGTGTGTGTGTGTGTGTGTGTGTGTGTGTGTATGTGTGTTTGTTACCTCATCGTGCAGTTGCTTGAGTTCTCTGTTGTTACTGGTGGGAGGTTTTGTGTCCCCTGTTGTCATCTGATTAGTGCCAGCTAGACTGTCCATAACTACAGGGGAACACACACAGCTGGTTTAGAGGAAAAAGACTGATGAAAGAGGAGCAAGAGATCTGTCATCTGCATCACCTCCCAGAGAAAGAAAGAGACAAAAGGAGAATTTGTGTGAATTAACCCATGGACCATATAATTGTCCACTAACAAAAGAGTAAAGAGTAAAAACTCCAACATGAGGGACTGAAGTCCAGTTCCTGATGTTACAGTGAGAGCAGATCTTCTAGTTTGTGCATTAGCTGCCACCAGCCAATGAAACCTTTCTGTTATTTTCAGGACTGACCAGTAGGGGGTGTTGGTGTCTCCGCTCCATAACCTCCTGAGTCCAGTGTCTGAGAGAGAGACAGAGAGAGGGAGACAGTTAGTACTTTAGTATATTTTAGCAGTGTACAGATTATAATGAATATCTGACATGCAAATCTATATAAACATCTAATGATATTTGACTCATTAAACTCACTATAATAATGTGGTGTGTGTACATGTGTGTGAGAGAGAGGGCTGGTTTAAACAGGAAGGAGATCTGGACTGATGTACAAACAGCAGCTATGCTTTCATTCTACTATAAAGTCTGATGTTAAACACAGCAGTAACACTTACATCACACTCCACTTGTGTTGGGTTAATATGATAACTGTAGACGTAGAAGCTTTCACGATTGAGATGCTTTCTAGAAGTAGAAGTGTTTACGACTGAGATGCTTTCTAGAAGTAGAAGCTTTCATGATTAAGATGCTTTCTGGACGTAGAAGCTTTCACGACTGAGATGCTTTCTAAACGTAGAAGCGTTTACGACTGAGATGCTTTCTAGAAGTAGAAGCTTTCAGGATTGAGATGCTTTCTAGACATTGAAGCTTTCGCGATTGAGATGCTTTCTAGAAGTAGAAGCTTTCGCGATTGAGATGCTTTCTAGACATAGAAGCTTTCGCGATTGAAATGCTTCCTAGAAGTAGAAGCTTTCACGATTGAGATGCTTTCTAGAAGTAGAAGCTTTCGCAATTGAGATGCTTTCTAGACATAGAAGCTTTCGCGATTGAAATGCTTCCTAGAAGTAGAAGCTTTCACGATTGAGATGCTTTCTAGAAGTAGAAGCTTTCAGGATTGAGATGCTTTCTAGAAGTAGAAGCTTTCGCGATTGAGATGCTTTCTAGACATAGAAGCTTTCGCGATTGAAATGCTTCCTAGAAGTAGAAGCTTTCACGATTGAGATGCTTTCTAGAAGTAGAAGCTTTCAGGATTGAGATGCTTTCTAGAAGTAGAAGCTTTCGCGATTGAGATGCTTTCTAGACATAGAAGCTTTCGCGATTGAAATGCTTCCTAGAAGTAGAAGCTTTCACGATTGAGATGCTTTCTAGAAGTAGAAGCTTTCGCGATTGAGATGCTTTCTAGAAGTAGAAGCTTTCACGATTGAGATGCTTTCTAGAAGTAGAAGCTTTCACGATTGAGATGCTTTCTAGAAGTAGAAGCTTTCGCGATTGAGATGCTTTCTAGAAGTAGAAGCTTTCACAATTGAGATGCTTTCTAGAAGTAGAAGCTTTCGTGATTGAGATGCTTTCTAGAAGTAGAAGCTTTCACGATTGAGATGCTTTCTAGAAGTAGAAGCTTTCGCGATTGAGATGCTTTCTAGAAGTAGAAGCTTTCACATGGTGTGCATGAATGTAAGAGCTGGGTTAATCAGGATGGAGATCTGGGCTGATGTATGATGGATGTATGATCATTTATGGTTTCATTCTACTATAAAACACAGCAGTACCACTTACACCAGATTAGATTGGTAAATTACCTTTAACTTGTTCTCCTCTGAACCATTCTCTTCCTTAGGGGGTGTGTCCTGATTGTCAATAGAAAGCTGCATTAATAAGAGATGGTAATATTGTCCCATTTTAGCAGGTATTAGCATTGAACACATATATTTTCAGTTTTGCTACGTTGTGAGTGAAGATGAGGATCAGGAAGCAGAACAGAGCTCCAGAAACACAAAGCAGGATCAACACGGATAAGTAAAGCATAATGCAGTAGATAGGAAAGGCAAATTGTCTGAATAATTACTAGATTGAAATCATTTCTAGATGGAGATGGAGAAAATGACAAGATGGAGATGAGTTCTAGATGGAGATGATTTCTGGATAAAGATGGTTTCTAGATGGAGATGATTTCTAGATGTTCTCTTGATTGAGAAGCTTTGTAAACCCTATTGTGTGTGTGTGTGTGTGTGTGTGTATGTGTGTGTGTTACCTCATCGTGCAGTTGCTTGAGTTCTCTGTTGTTACTGGTGGGAGGTTTTGTGTCCCCTGTTGTCATCTGATTAGTGCCAGCTAGACTGTCCATAACTACAGGGGAACACACACAGATGGTTTAGAGGAAAAAGACTGATGAAAGAGGAGCAAGAGATCTGTCATCTGCATCACCTCCCAGAGAACGAAAGAGACTAAAGGAGAATTTGTGTGAATTAACCCATGGACCATATAATTGTCCACTAACAAAAGAGTAAAGAGTAAAAACTCCAACATGAGGGACTGAAGTCCAGTTCCTGATGTTACAGTGAGAGCAGATCTTCTAGTTTGTGCATTAGCTGCCACCAGCCAATGAAACCTTTCTGTTATTTTCAGGACTGACCAGTAGGGGGTGTTGGTGTCTCCGCTCCAGAACCTCCTGAGTCCAGTGTCTGAGAGAGAGACAGAGAGAGGGAGACAGTTAGTACTTTAGCATATTTTAGCAGTGTACAGATTATAATGAATATCTGACATGCAAATCTATATAAACATCTAATGATATTTGACTCATTAAACTCACTATAATAATGTGGTGTGTGTACATGTGTGTGAGAGAGAGACGGCTGGTTTAAACAGGAAGGAGATCTGGACTGATGTACAAACAGCAGCTATGCTTTCATTCTACTATAAAGTCTGATGTTAAACACAGCAGTAACACTTACATCACACTCCACTTGTGTTGGGTTAATATGATAACTGTAGACGTAGAAGCTTTCACGATTGAGATGCTTTCTAGAAGTAGAAGTGTTTACGACTGAGATGCTTTCTAGAAGTAGAAGCTTTCATGATTAAGATGCTTTCTGGACGTAGAAGCTTTCACGACTGAGATGCTTTCTAAACGTAGAAGCGTTTACGACTGAGATGCTTTCTAGAAGTAGAAGCTTTCACGATTGAGATGCTTTCTAGAAGTAGAAGCTTTCAGGATTGAGATGCTTTCTAGAATTAGAAGCTTTCACGATTGAGATGCTTTCTAGAAATAGAAGCTTTCAGGATTGAGATGCTTTGTAGAATTAGAAGCTTTCATGATTGAGATGCTTTCTAGAAGTAGAAGCTTTCAGGATTGAGATGCTTTCTAGAAGTAGAAGCTTTCACGATTGAGATGCTTTCTAGAAGTAGAAGCTTTCACGATTGAGATGCTTTCTAGAATTAGAAGCTTTCACGATTGAGATGCTTTCTAGAAGTAGAAGCTTTCACGATTGAGATGCTTTCTAGAAGTAGAAGCTTTCGCGATTGAGATGCTTTCTAGAAGTAGAAGCTTTCACGATTGAGATGCTTTCTAGAAGTAGAAGCTTTCGCGATTGAGATGCTTTCTAGAAGTAGAAGCTTTCACATGATGTGCATGAATGTAAGAGCTGGGTTAATCAGGATGGAGATCTGGGCTGATGTATGATGGATGTATGATCATTTATGGTTTCATTCTACTATAAAACACAGCAGTACCACTTACACCAGATTAGATTGGTAAATTACCTTTAACTTGTTCTCTTCTGAACCATTCTCTTCCTTAGGGGGTGTGTCCTGATTGTCAATAGAAAGCTGCATTAATAAGAGATGATAATATTGTCCCATTTTAGCAGGTATTAGCATTGAACACATATATTTTCAGTTTTGCTACGTTGTGAGTGAAGATGAGGATCAGGAAGCAGAACAGAGCTCCAGAAACACAAAGCAGAATCAACACGGATAAGTAAAGCATAATGCAGTAGATCGGAAAGGCAAATTGTCTGAATAATTACTAGATTGAAATCATTTCTAGATGGAGATGGAGAAAATTACAAGATGGAGATGAGTTCTAGATGGAGATGATTTCTGGATAAAGATGGTTTCTAGATGGAGATGATTTCTAGATGTTCTCTTGATTGAGAAGCTTTCTAAACCCTATTGTGTGTGTGTGTGTGTGTGTGTGTGTGTGTGTGTGTGTGTGTGTATGTGTGTGTGTTACCTCATCGTGCAGTTGCTTGAGTTCTCTGTTGTTACTGGTGGGAGGTTTTGTGTCCCCTGTTGTCATCTGATTAGTGCCAGCTAGACTGTCCATAACTACAAGGGAACACACACAGCTGGTTTAGAGGAAAAAGACTGATGAAAGAGGAGCAAGAGATCTGTCATCTGCATCACCTCCCAGAGAACGAAAGAGACTAAAGGAGAATTTGTGTGAATTAACCCATGGACCATATAATTGTCCACTAACAAAAGAGTAAAGAGTAAAAACTCCAACATGAGGGACTGAAGTCCAGTTCCTGATGTTACAGTGAGAGCAGATCTTCTAGTTTGTGCATTAGCTGCCACCAGCCAATGAAACCTTTCTGTTATTTTCAGGACTGACCAGTAGGGGGTGTTGGTGTCTCCGCTCCAGAACCTCCTGAGTCCAGTGTCTGAGAGAGAGACAGAGAGAGGGAGACAGTTAGTACTTTAGCATATTTTAGCAGTGTACAGATTATAATGAATATCTGACATGCAAATCTATATAAACATCTAATGATATTTGACTCATTAAACTCACTATAATAATGTGGTGTGTGTACATGTGTGTGAGAGAGAGACGGCTGGTTTAAACAGGAAGGAGATCTGGACTGATGTACAAACAGCAGCTATGCTTTCATTCTACTATAAAGTCTGATGTTAAACACAGCAGTAACACTTACATCACACTCCACTTGTGTTGGGTTAATATGATAACTGTAGACGTAGAAGCTTTCACGATTGAGATGCTTTCTAGAAGTAGAAGTGTTTACGACTGAGATGCTTTCTAGAAGTAGAAGCTTTCATGATTAAGATGCTTTCTGGACGTAGAAGCTTTCACGACTGAGATGCTTTCTAAACGTAGAAGCGTTTACGACTGAGATGCTTTCTAGAAGTAGAAGCTTTCACGATTGAGATGCTTTCTAAACATTGAAGCTTTCATGATTGAGATGCTTTCTAGACGTAGAAGCTTTCATGATTGAGATGATTTCTAAACTTAGAAGCTTTCAGGATTGAGATGCTTTCTAGACATAGAAGCTTTCATGATTGAGATGCTTTCTAGACATAGAAGCGTTTCCGACTGAGATGCTTTCTAAACGTAGAAGCTTTCAGGATTGAGATGCTTTCTAGACGTAGAAGCTTTCGCGATTGAGATGCTTTCTAGAAGTAGAAGCTTTCAGGATTGAGATGCTTTCTAGAAGTAGAAGCTTTCGCGATTGAGATGCTTCCTAGAAGTAGAAGCTTTCACGATTGAGATGCTTTCTAGAAGTAGAAGCTTTCGCGATTGAGATGCTTCCTAGAAGTAGAAGCTTTCGCGATTGAGATGCTTTCTAGAAGTAGAAGCTTTCACGATTGAGATGCTTTCTAAAAGTAGAAGCTTTCACGATTGAGATGCTTTCTAGAAGTAGAAGCTTTCGCGATTGAGATGCTTTCTAGAAGTAGACGCTTTCACGATTGAGATGCTTTCTAGAAGTAGAAGCTTTCGTGATTGAGATGCTTTCTAGAAGTAGAAGCTTTCACGATTGAGATGCTTTCTAGAAGTAGAAGCTTTCGCGATTGAGATGCTTTCTAGAAGTAGAAGCTTTCACATGGTGTGCATGAATGTAAGAGCTGGGTTAATCAGGATGGAGATCTGGGCTGATGTATGATGGATTTATGATCATTTATGGTTTCATTCTACTATAAAACACAGCAGTACCACTTACACCAGATTAGATTGGTAAATTACCTTTAACTTGTTCTCCTCTGAACCATTCTCTTCCTTAGGGGGTGTGTCCTGATTGTCAATAGAAAGCTGCATTAATAAGAGATGATAATATTGTCCCATTTTAGCAGGTATTAGCATTGAACACATATATTTTCAGTTTTGCTACGTTGTGAGTGAAGATGAGGATCAGGAAGCAGAACAGAGCTCCAGAAACACAAAGCAGAATCAACACGGATAAGTAAAGCATAATGCAGTAGATAGGAAAGGCAAATTGTCTGAATAATTACTAGATTGAAATCATTTCTAGATGGAGATGGAGAAAATGACAAGATGGAGATGAGTTCTAGATGGAGATGATTTCTAGATGTTCTCTTGATTGAGAAGCTTTCTAAACCCTATTGTGTGTGTGCGTGTGTGTGTGTGTGTGTGTGTGTGTGTATGTGTGTTTGTTACCTCATCGTGCAGTTGCTTGAGTTCTCTGTTGTTACTGGTGGGAGGTTTTGTGTCCCCTGTTGTCATCTGATTAGTGCCAGCTAGACTGTCCATAACTACAGGGGAACACACACAGCTGGTTTAGAGGAAAAAGACTGATGAAAGAGGAGCAAGAGATCTGTCATCTGCATCACCTCCCAGAGAAAGAAAGAGACTAAAGGAGAATTTGTGTGAATTAACCCATGGACCATATAATTGTCCACTAACAAAAGAGTAAAGAGTAAAAACTCCAACATGAGGGACTGAAGTCCAGTTCCTGATGTTACAGTGAGAGCAGATCTTCTAGTTTGTGCATTAGCTGCCACCAGCCAATGAAACCTTTCTGTTATTTTCAGGACTGACCAGTAGGGGGTGTTGGTGTCTCCGCTCCAGAACCTCCTGAGTCCAGTGTCTGAGAGAGAGACAGAGAGAGGGAGACAGTTAGTACTTTAGTATATTTTAGCAGTGTACAGATTATAATGAATATCTGACATGCAAATCTATATAAACATCTAATGATATTTGACTCAATAAACTCACTATAATAATGTGGTGTGTGTACATGTGTGTGAGAGAGAGACGGCTGGTTTAAACAGGAAGGAGATCTGGACTGATGTACAAACAGCAGCTATGCTTTCATTCTACTATAAAGTCTGATGTTAAACACAGCAGTAACACTTACATCACACTCCACTTGTGTTGGGTTAATATGATAACTGTAGACGTAGAAGCTTTCACGATTGAGATGCTTTCTAGAAGTAGAAGCTTTCATGATTAAGATGCTTTCTGGACGTAGAAGCTTTCACGACTGAGATGCTTTCTAAACGTAGAAGCGTTTACGACTGAGATGCTTTCTAGAAGTAGAAGCTTTCAGGATTGAGATGCTTTCTAGACATTGAAGCTTTCGCGATTGAGATGCTTTCTAGAAGTAGAAGCTTTCAGGATTGAGATGCTTTCTAGAAGTAGAAGCTTTCGCGATTGAGATGCTTTCTAGACGTAGAAGCTTTCACGATTGAGATGCTTTCTAGAAGTAGAAGCTTTCGCGATTGAGATGCTTCCTAGAAGTAGAAGCTTTCACGATTGAGATGCTTTCTAGAAGTAGAAGCTTTCGCGATTGAGATGCTTTCTAGAAGTAGAAGCTTTCACGATTGAGATGCTTTCTAAAAGTAGAAGCTTTCACGATTGAGATGCTTTCTAGAAGTAGAAGCTTTCGCGATTGAGATGCTTTCTAGAAGTAGACGCTTTCACGATTGAGATGCTTTCTAGAAGTAGAAGCTTTCGTGATTGAGATGCTTTCTAGAAGTAGAAGCTTTCACGATTGAGATGCTTTCTAGAAGTAGAAGCTTTCGCGATTGAGATGCTTTCTAGAAGTAGAAGCTTTCACATGGTGTGCATGAATGTAAGAGCTGGGTTAATCAGGATGGAGATCTGGGCTGATGTATGATGGATGTATGATCATTTATGGTTTCATTCTACTATAAAACACAGCAGTACCACTTACACCAGATTAGATTGGTAAATTACCTTTAACTTGTTCTCCTCTGAACCATTCTCTTCCTTAGGGGGTGTGTCCTGATTGTCAATAGAAAGCTGCATTAATAAGAGATGATAATATTGTCCCATTTTAGCAGGTATTAGCATTGAACACATATATTTTCAGTTTTGCTACGTTGTGAGTGAAGATGAGGATCAGGAAGCAGAACAGAGCTCCAGAAACACAAAGCAGAATCAACACGGATAAGTAAAGCATAATGCAGTAGATAGGAAAGGCAAATTGTCTGAATAATTACTAGATTGAAATCATTTCTAGATGGAGATGGAGAAAATTACAAGATGGAGATGAGTTCTAGATGGAGATGATTTCTGGATAAAGATGGTTTCTAGATGGAGATGATTTCTAGATGTTCTCTTGATTGAGAAGCTTTCTAAACCCTATTGTGTGTGTGTGTGTGTGTGTGTGTGTGTATGTGTGTGTGTTACCTCATCGTGCAGTTGCTTGAGTTCTCTGTTGTTACTGGTGGGAGGTTTTGTGTCCCCTGTTGTCATCTGATTAGTGCCAGCTAGACTGTCCATAACTACAAGGGAACACACACAGCTGGTTTAGAGGAAAAAGACTGATGAAAGAGGAGCAAGAGATCTGTCATCTGCATCACCTCCCAGAGAACGAAAGAGACTAAAGGAGAATTTGTGTGAATTAACCCATGGACCATATAATTGTCCACTAACAAAAGAGTAAAGAGTAAAAACTCCAACATGAGGGACTGAAGTCCAGTTCCTGATGTTACAGTGAGAGCAGATCTTCTAGTTTGTGCATTAGCTGCCACCAGCCAATGAAACCTTTCTGTTATTTTCAGGACTGACCAGTAGGGGGTGTTGGTGTCTCCGCTCCAGAACCTCCTGAGTCCAGTGTCTGAGAGAGAGACAGAGAGAGGGAGACAGTTAGTACTTTAGCATATTTTAGCAGTGTACAGATTATAATGAATATCTGACATGCAAATCTATATAAACATCTAATGATATTTGACTCATTAAACTCACTATAATAATGTGGTGTGTGTACATGTGTGTGAGAGAGAGACGGCTGGTTTAAACAGGAAGGAGATCTGGACTGATGTACAAACAGCAGCTATGCTTTCATTCTACTATAAAGTCTGATGTTAAACACAGCAGTAACACTTACATCACACTCCACTTGTGTTGGGTTAATATGATAACTGTAGACGTAGAAGCTTTCACGATTGAGATGCTTTCTAGAAGTAGAAGTGTTTACGACTGAGATGCTTTCTAGAAGTAGAAGCTTTCATGATTAAGATGCTTTCTGGACGTAGAAGCTTTCACGACTGAGATGCTTTCTAAACGTAGAAGCGTTTACGACTGAGATGCTTTCTAGAAGTAGAAGCTTTCAGGATTGAGATGCTTTCTAAACATTGAAGCTTTCATGATTGAGATGCTTTCTAGACGTAGAAGCTTTCATGATAGAGATGATTTCTAAACTTAGAAGCTTTCAGGATTGAGATGCTTTCTAGACATAGAAGCTTTCATGATTGAGATGCTTTCTAGACGTAGAAGCGTTTCCGACTGAGATGCTTTCTAAACGTAGAAGCTTTCAGGATTGAGATGCTTTCTAGACGTAGAAGCTTTCGCGATTGAGATGCTTTCTAGAAGTAGAAGCTTTCAGGATTGAGATGCTTTCTAGAAGTAGAAGCTTTCGCGATTGAGATGCTTCCTAGAAGTAGAAGCTTTCACGATTGAGATGCTTTCTAGAAGTAGAAGCTTTCGCGATTGAGATGCTTCCTAGAAGTAGAAGCTTTCACGATTGAGATGCTTTCTAGAAGTAGAAGCTTTCGCGATTGAGATGCTTTCTAGAAGTAGAAGCTTTCACGATTGAGATGCTTTCTAAAAGTAGAAGCTTTCACGATTGAGATGCTTTCTAGAAGTAGAAGCTTTCACGATTGAGATGCTTTCTAGAAGTAGAAGCTTTCGCGATTGAGATGCTTTCTAGAAGTAGAAGCTTTCACGATTGAGATGCTTTCTAGAAGTAGAAGCTTTCGCGATTGAGATGCTTTCTAGAAGTAGAAGCTTTCACGATTGAGATGCTTTCTAGAAGTAGAAGCTTTCACATGGTGTGCATGAATGTAAGAGCTGGGTTAATCAGGATGGAGATCTGGGCTGATGTATGATGGATGTATGATCATTTATGGTTTCATTCTACTATAAAACACAGCAGTACCACTTACACCAGATTAGATTGGTAAATTACCTTTAACTTGTTCTCCTCTGAACCATTCTCTTCCTTAGGGGGTGTGTCCTGATTGTCAATAGAAAGCTGCATTAATAAGAGATGATAATATTGTCCCATTTTAGCAGGTATTAGCATTGAACACATATATTTTCAGTTTTGCTACGTTGTGAGTGAAGATGAGGATCAGGAAGCAGAACAGAGCTCCAGAAACACAAAGCAGAATCAACACGGATAAGTAAAGCATAATGCAGTAGATAGGAAAGGCAAATTGTCTGAATAATTACTAGATTGAAATCATTTCTAGATGGAGATGGAGAAAATGACAAGATGGAGATGAGTTCTAGATGGAGATGATTTCTGGATAAAGATGGTTTCTAGATGGAGATGATTTCTAGATGTTCTCTTGATTGAGAAGCTTTCTAAACCCTATTGTGTGTGTGCGTGTGTGTGTGTGTGTGTGTGTGTGTGTATGTGTGTTTGTTACCTCATCGTGCAGTTGCTTGAGTTCTCTGTTGTTACTGGTGGGAGGTTTTGTGTCCCCTGTTGTCATCTGATTAGTGCCAGCTAGACTGTCCATAACTACAGGGGAACACACACAGCTGGTTTAGAGGAAAAAGACTGATGAAAGAGGAGCAAGAGATCTGTCATCTGCATCACCTCCCAGAGAAAGAAAGAGACTAAAGGAGAATTTGTGTGAATTAACCCACGGACCATATAATTGTCCACTAACAAAAGAGTAAAGAGTAAAAACTCCAACATGAGGGACTGAAGTCCAGTTCCTGATGTTACAGTGAGAGCAGATCTTCTAGTTTGTGCATTAGCTGCCACCAGCCAATGAAACCTTTCTGTTATTTTCAGGACTGACCAGTAGGGGGTGTTGGTGTCTCCGCTCCAGAACCTCCTGAGTCCAGTGTCTGAGAGAGAGACAGAGAGAGGGAGACAGTTAGTACTTTAGTATATTTTAGCAGTGTACAGATTATAATGAATATCTGACATGCAAATCTATATAAACATCTAATGATATTTGACTCATTAAACTCACTATAATAATGTGGTGTGTGTACATGTGTGTGAGAGAGAGGGCTGGTTTAAACAGGAAGGAGATCTGGACTGATGTACAAACAGCAGCTATGCTTTCATTCTACTATAAAGTCTGATGTTAAACACAGCAGTAACACTTACATCACACTCCACTTGTGTTGGGTTAATATGATAACTGTAGACGTAGAAGCTTTCACGATTGAGATGCTTTCTAGAAGTAGAAGTGTTTACGACTGAGATGCTTTCTAGAAGTAGAAGCTTTCATGATTAAGATGCTTTCTGGACGTAGAAGCTTTCACGACTGAGATGCTTTCTAAACGTAGAAGCGTTTACGACTGAGATGCTTTCTAGAAGTAGAAGCTTTCAGGATTGAGATGCTTTCTAGACATTGAAGCTTTCGCGATTGAGATGCTTTCTAGAAGTAGAAGCTTTCGCGATTGAGATGCTTTCTAGAAGTAGAAGCTTTCAGGATTGAGATGCTTTCTAGAAGTAGAAGCTTTCGCGATTGAGATGCTTTCTAGACATAGAAGCTTTCGCGATTGAAATGCTTCCTAGAAGTAGAAGCTTTCACGATTGAGATGCTTTCTAGAAGTAGAAGCTTTCGCGATTGAGATGCTTTCTAGAAGTAGAAGCTTTCACGATTGAGATGCTTTCTAGAAGTAGACGCTTTCGCGATTGAGATGCTTTCTAGACATAGAAGCTTTCGCGATTGAAATGCTTCCTAGAAGTAGAAGCTTTCACGATTGAGATGCTTTCTAGAAGTAGAAGCTTTCGCGATTGAGATGCTTTCTAGAAGTAGAAGCTTTCACGATTGAGATGCTTTCTAGAAGTAGAAGCTTTCACGATTGAGATGCTTTCTAGAAGTAGAAGCTTTCGCGATTGAGATGCTTTCTAGAAGTAGAAGCTTTCACAATTGAGATGCTTTCTAGAAGTAGAAGCTTTCGTGATTGAGATGCTTTCTAGAAGTAGAAGCTTTCACGATTGAGATGCTTTCTAGAAGTAGAAGCTTTCGCGATTGAGATGCTTTCTAGAAGTAGAAGCTTTCACATGGTGTGCATGAATGTAAGAGCTGGGTTAATCAGGATGGAGATCTGGGCTGATGTATGATGGATGTATGATCATTTATGGTTTCATTCTACTATAAAACACAGCAGTACCACTTACACCAGATTAGATTGGTAAATTACCTTTAACTTGTTCTCCTCTGAACCATTCTCTTCCTTAGGGGGTGTGTCCTGATTGTCAATAGAAAGCTGCATTAATAAGAGATGATAATATTGTCCCATTTTAGCAGGTATTAGCATTGAACACATATATTTTCAGTTTTGCTACGTTGTGAGTGAAGATGAGGATCAGGAAGCAGAACAGAGCTCCAGAAACACAAAGCAGAATCAACACGGATAAGTAAAGCATAATGCAGTAGATAGGAAAGGCAAATTGTCTGAATAATTACTAGATTGAAATCATTTCTAGATGGAGATGGAGAAAATGACAAGATGGAGATGAGTTCTAGATGGAGATGATTTCTGGATAAAGATGGTTTCTAGATGGAGATGATTTCTAGATGTTCTCTTGATTGAGAAGCTTTCTAAACCCTATTGTGTGTGTGCGTGTGTGTGTGTGTGTGTGTGTGTGTATGTGTGTTTGTTACCTCATCGTGCAGTTGCTTGAGTTCTCTGTTGTTACTGGTGGGAGGTTTTGTGTCCCCTGTTGTCATCTGATTAGTGCCAGCTAGACTGTCCATAACTACAGGGGAACACACACAGCTGGTTTAGAGGAAAAAGACTGATGAAAGAGGAGCAAGAGATCTGTCATCTGCATCACCTCCCAGAGAAAGAAAGAGACTAAAGGAGAATTTGTGT
Organism: Salminus brasiliensis; assembly: GCF_030463535.1. Lineage (NCBI taxonomy): Eukaryota > Metazoa > Chordata > Actinopteri > Characiformes > Bryconidae > Salminus > Salminus brasiliensis. Next base: position 31,608,557 of record NC_132892.1, read on the forward strand.
GAATTAACCCACGGACCATATAATTGTCCACTAACAAAAGAGTAAAGAGTAAAAACTCCAACATGAGGGACTGAAGTCCAGTTCCTGATGTTACAGTGAGAGCAGATCTTCTAGTTTGTGCATTAGCTGCCACCAGCCAATGAAACCTTTCTGTTATTTTCAGGACTGACCAGTAGGGGGTGTTGGTGTCTCCGCTCCAGAACCTCCTGAGTCCAGTGTCTGAGAGAGAGACAGAGAGAGGGAGACAGTTAGTACTTTAGTATATTTTAGCAGTGTACAGATTATAATGAATATCTGACATGCAAATCTATATAAACATCTAATGATATTTGACTCATTAAACTCACTATAATAATGTGGTGTGTGTACATGTGTGTGAGAGAGAGGGCTGGTTTAAACAGGAAGGAGATCTGGACTGATGTACAAACAGCAGCTATGCTTTCATTCTACTATAAAGTCTGATGTTAAACACAGCAGTAACACTTACATCACACTCCACTTGTGTTGGGTTAATATGATAACTGTAGACGTAGAAGCTTTCACGATTGAGATGCTTTCTAGAAGTAGAAGTGTTTACGACTGAGATGCTTTCTAGAAGTAGAAGCTTTCATGATTAAGATGCTTTCTGGACGTAGAAGCTTTCACGACTGAGATGCTTTCTAAACGTAGAAGCGTTTACGACTGAGATGCTTTCTAGAAGTAGAAGCTTTCAGGATTGAGATGCTTTCTAGACATTGAAGCTTTCGCGATTGAGATGCTTTCTAGAAGTAGAAGCTTTCGCGATTGAGATGCTTTCTAGAAGTAGAAGCTTTCAGGATTGAGATGCTTTCTAGAAGTAGAAGCTTTCGCGATTGAGATGCTTTCTAGACATAGAAGCTTTCGCGATTGAAATGCTTCCTAGAAGTAGAAGCTTTCACGATTGAGATGCTTTCTAGAAGTAGAAGCTTTCGCGATTGAGATGCTTTCTAGAAGTAGAAGCTTTCACGATTGAGATGCTTTCTAGAAGTAGACGCTTTCGCGATTGAGATGCTTTCTAGACATAGAAGCTTTCGCGATTGAAATGCTTCCTAGAAGTAGAAGCTTTCACGATTGAGATGCTTTCTAGAAGTAGAAGCTTTCGCGATTGAGATGCTTTCTAGAAGTAGAAGCTTTCACGATTGAGATGCTTTCTAGAAGTAGAAGCTTTCACGATTGAGATGCTTTCTAGAAGTAGAAGCTTTCGCGATTGAGATGCTTTCTAGAAGTAGAAGCTTTCACAATTGAGATGCTTTCTAGAAGTAGAAGCTTTCGTGATTGAGATGCTTTCTAGAAGTAGAAGCTTTCACGATTGAGATGCTTTCTAGAAGTAGAAGCTTTCGCGATTGAGATGCTTTCTAGAAGTAGAAGCTTTCACATGGTGTGCATGAATGTAAGAGCTGGGTTAATCAGGATGGAGATCTGGGCTGATGTATGATGGATGTATGATCATTTATGGTTTCATTCTACTATAAAACACAGCAGTACCACTTACACCAGATTAGATTGGTAAATTACCTTTAACTTGTTCTCCTCTGAACCATTCTCTTCCTTAGGGGGTGTGTCCTGATTGTCAATAGAAAGCTGCATTAATAAGAGATGATAATATTGTCCCATTTTAGCAGGTATTAGCATTGAACACATATATTTTCAGTTTTGCTACGTTGTGAGTGAAGATGAGGATCAGGAAGCAGAACAGAGCTCCAGAAACACAAAGCAGAATCAACACGGATAAGTAAAGCATAATGCAGTAGATAGGAAAGGCAAATTGTCTGAATAATTACTAGATTGAAATCATTTCTAGATGGAGATGGAGAAAATGACAAGATGGAGATGAGTTCTAGATGGAGATGATTTCTGGATAAAGATGGTTTCTAGATGGAGATGATTTCTAGATGTTCTCTTGATTGAGAAGCTTTCTAAACCCTATTGTGTGTGTGCGTGTGTGTGTGTGTGTGTGTGTGTGTATGTGTGTTTGTTACCTCATCGTGCAGTTGCTTGAGTTCTCTGTTGTTACTGGTGGGAGGTTTTGTGTCCCCTGTTGTCATCTGATTAGTGCCAGCTAGACTGTCCATAACTACAGGGGAACACACACAGCTGGTTTAGAGGAAAAAGACTGATGAAAGAGGAGCAAGAGATCTGTCATCTGCATCACCTCCCAGAGAAAGAAAGAGACTAAAGGAGAATTTGTGTGAATTAACCCACGGACCATATAATTGTCCACTAACAAAAGAGTAAAGAGTAAAAACTCCAACATGAGGGACTGAAGTCCAGTTCCTGATGTTACAGTGAGAGCAGATCTTCTAGTTTGTGCATTAGCTGCCACCAGCCAATGAAACCTTTCTGTTATTTTCAGGACTGACCAGTAGGGGGTGTTGGTGTCTCCGCTCCATAACCTCCTGAGTCCAGTGTCTGAGAGAGAGACAGAGAGAGGGAGACAGTTAGTACTTTAGTATATTTTAGCAGTGTACAGATTATAATGAATATCTGACATGCAAATCTATATAAACATCTAATGATATTTGACTCATTAAACTCACTATAATAATGTGGTGTGTGTACATGTGTGTGAGAGAGAGGGCTGGTTTAAACAGGAAGGAGATCTGGACTGATGTACAAACAGCAGCTATGCTTTCATTCTACTATAAAGTCTGATGTTAAACACAGCAGTAACACTTACATCACACTCCACTTGTGTTGGGTTAATATGATAACTGTAGACGTAGAAGCTTTCACGATTGAGATGCTTTCTAGAAGTAGAAGTGTTTACGACTGAGATGCTTTCTAGAAGTAGAAGCTTTCATGATTAAGATGCTTTCTGGACGTAGAAGCTTTCACGACTGAGATGCTTTCTAAACGTAGAAGCGTTTACGACTGAGATGCTTTCTAGAAGTAGAAGCTTTCAGGATTGAGATGCTTTCTAGACATTGAAGCTTTCGCGATTGAGATGCTTTCTAGAAGTAGAAGCTTTCGCGATTGAGATGCTTTCTAGAAGTAGAAGCTTTCGCGATTGAGATGCTTTCTAGAAGTAGAAGCTTTCAGGATTGAGATGCTTTCTAGAAGTAGAAGCTTTCGCGATTGAGATGCTTTCTAGACATAGAAGCTTTCGCGATTGAAATGCTTCCTAGAAGTAGAAGCTTTCACGATTGAGATGCTTTCTAGAAGTAGAAGCTTTCGCGATTGAGATGCTTTCTAGAAGTAGAAGCTTTCACGATTGAGATGCTTTCTAGACATAGAAGCTTTCGCGATTGAAATGCTTCCTAGAAGTAGAAGCTTTCACGATTGAGATGCTTTCTAGAAGTAGAAGCTTTCGCGATTGAGATGCTTTCTAGAAGTAGAAGCTTTCACGATTGAGATGCTTTCTAGAAGTAGAAGCTTTCACGATTGAGATGCTTTCTAGAAGTAGAAGCTTTCGCGATTGAGATGCTTTCTAGAAGTAGAAGCTTTCACAATTGAGATGCTTTCTAGAAGTAGAAGCTTTCGTGATTGAGATGCTTTCTAGAAGTAGAAGCTTTCACGATTGAGATGCTTTCTAGAAGTAGAAGCTTTCGCGATTGAGATGCTTTCTAGAAGTAGAAGCTTTCACATGGTGTGCATGAATGTAAGAGCTGGGTTAATCAGGATGGAGATCTGGGCTGATGTATGATGGATGTATGATCATTTATGGTTTCATTCTACTATAAAACACAGCAGTACCACTTACACCAGATTAGATTGGTAAATTACCTTTAACTTGTTCTCCTCTGAACCATTCTCTTCCTTAGGGGGTGTGTCCTGATTGTCAATAGAAAGCTGCATTAATAAGAGATGGTAATATTGTCCCATTTTAGCAGGTATTAGCATTGAACACATATATTTTCAGTTTTGCTACGTTGTGAGTGAAGATGAGGATCAGGAAGCAGAACAGAGCTCCAGAAACACAAAGCAGGATCAACACGGATAAGTAAAGCATAATGCAGTAGATAGGAAAGGCAAATTGTCTGAATAATTACTAGATTGAAATCATTTCTAGATGGAGATGGAGAAAATGACAAGATGGAGATGAGTTCTAGATGGAGATGATTTCTGGATAAAGATGGTTTCTAGATGGAGATGATTTCTAGATGTTCTCTTGATTGAGAAGCTTTCTAAACCCTATTGTGTGTGTGTGTGTGTGTGTGTATGTGTGTGTGTTACCTCATCGTGCAGTTGCTTGAGTTCTCTGTTGTTACTGGTGGGAGGTTTTGTGTCCCCTGTTGTCATCTGATTAGTGCCAGCTAGACTGTCCATAACTACAGGGGAACACACACAGATGGTTTAGAGGAAAAAGACTGATGAAAGAGGAGCAAGAGATCTGTCATCTGCATCACCTCCCAGAGAACGAAAGAGACTAAAGGAGAATTTGTGTGAATTAACCCATGGACCATATAATTGTCCACTAACAAAAGAGTAAAGAGTAAAAACTCCAACATGAGGGACTGAAGTCCAGTTCCTGATGTTACAGTAAGAGCAGATCTTCTAGTTTGTGCATTAGCTGCCACCAGCCAATGAAACCTTTCTGTTATTTTCAGGACTGACCAGTAGGGGGTGTTGGTGTCTCCGCTCCAGAACCTCCTGAGTCCAGTGTCTGAGAGAGAGACAGAGAGAGGGAGACAGTTAGTACTTTAGCATATTTTAGCAGTGTACAGATTATAATGAATATCTGACATGCAAATCTATATAAACATCTAATGATATTTGACTCATTAAACTCACTATAATAATGTGGTGTGTGTACATGTGTGTGAGAGAGAGACGGCTGGTTTAAACAGGAAGGAGATCTGGACTGATGTACAAACAGCAGCTATGCTTTCATTCTACTATAAAGTCTGATGTTAAACACAGCAGTAACACTTACATCACACTCCACTTGTGTTGGGTTAATATGATAAGTGTAGACGTAGAAGCTTTCACGATTGAGATGCTTTCTAGAAGTAGAAGTGTTTACGACTGAGATGCTTTCTAGAAGTAGAAGCTTTCATGATTAAGATGCTTTCTGGACGTAGAAGCTTTCACGACTGAGATGCTTTCTAAACGTAGAAGCGTTTACGACTGAGATGCTTTCTAGAAGTAGAAGCTTTCACGATTGAGATGCTTTCTAGAAGTAGAAGCTTTCAGGATTGAGATGCTTTCTAGAAATAGAAGCTTTCAGGATTGAGATGCTTTCTAGAAGTAGAAGCTTTCGCGATTGAGATGCTTTCTAGAAGTAGAAGCTTTCACATGATGTGCATGAATGTAAGAGCTGGGTTAATCAGGATGGAGATCTGGGCTGATGTATGATGGATGTATGATCATTTATGGTTTCATTCTACTATAAAACACAGCAGTACCACTTACACCAGATTAGATTGGTAAATTACCTTTAACTTGTTCTCTTCTGAACCATTCTCTTCCTTAGGGGGTGTGTCCTGATTGTCAATAGAAAGCTGCATTAATAAGAGATGATAATATTGTCCCATTTTAGCAGGTATTAGCATTGAACACATATATTTTCAGTTTTGCTACGTTGTGAGTGAAGATGAGGATCAGGAAGCAGAACAGAGCTCCAGAAAAACAAAGCAGAATCAACACGGATAAGTAAAGCATAATGCAGTAGATCGGAAAGGCAAATTGTCTGAATAATTACTAGATTGAAATCATTTCTAGATGGAGATGGAGAAAATTACAAGATGGAGATGAGTTCTAGATGGAGATGATTTCTGGATAAAGATGGTTTCTAGATGGAGATGATTTCTAGATGTTCTCTTGATTGAGAAGCTTTCTAAACCCTATTGTGTGTGTGTGTGTGTGTGTGTGTGTGTGTGTGTGTATGTGTGTGTGTGTTACCTCATCGTGCAGTTGCTTGAGTTCTCTGTTGTTACTGGTGGGAGGTTTTGTGTCCCCTGTTGTCATCTGATTAGTGCCAGCTAGACTGTCCATAACTACAAGGGAACACACACAGCTGGTTTAGAGGAAAAAGACTGATGAAAGAGGAGCAAGAGATCTGTCATCTGCATCACCTCCCAGAGAACGAAAGAGACTAAAGGAGAATTTGTGTGAATTAACCCATGGACCATATAATTGTCCACTAACAAAAGAGTAAAGAGTAAAAACTCCAACATGAGGGACTGAAGTCCAGTTCCTGATGTTACAGTGAGAGCAGATCTTCTAGTTTGTGCATTAGCTGCCACCAGCCAATGAAACCTTTCTGTTATTTTCAGGACTGACCAGTAGGGGGTGTTGGTGTCTCCGCTCCAGAACCTCCTGAGTCCAGTGTCTGAGAGAGAGACAGAGAGAGGGAGACAGTTAGTACTTTAGCATATTTTAGCAGTGTACAGATTATAATGAATATCTGACATGCAAATCTATATAAACATCTAATGATATTTGACTCATTAAACTCACTATAATAATGTGGTGTGTGTACATGTGTGTGAGAGAGAGACGGCTGGTTTAAACAGGAAGGAGATCTGGACTGATGTACAAACAGCAGCTATGCTTTCATTCTACTATAAAGTCTGATGTTAAACACAGCAGTAACACTTACATCACACTCCACTTGTGTTGGGTTAATATGATAACTGTAGACGTAGAAGCTTTCACGATTGAGATGCTTTCTAGAAGTAGAAGTGTTTACGACTGAGATGCTTTCTAGAAGTAGAAGCTTTCATGATTAAGATGCTTTCTGGACGTAGAAGCTTTCACGACTGAGATGCTTTCTAAACGTAGAAGCGTTTACGACTGAGATGCTTTTTAGAAGTAAAAGCTTTCAGGATTGAGATGCTTTCTAAACATTGAAGCTTTCATGATTGAGATGCTTTCTAGACGTAGAAGCTTTCATGATTGAGATGATTTCTAAACTTAGAAGCTTTCAGGATTGAGATGCTTTCTAGACATAGAAGCTTTCATGATTGAGATGCTTTCTAGACGTAGAAGCGTTTCCGACTGAGATGCTTTCTAAACGTAGAAGCTTTCAGGATTGAGATGCTTTCTAGACGTAGAAGCTTTCGCGATTGAGATGCTTTCTAGAAGTAGAAGCTTTCAGGATTGAGATGCTTTCTAGAAGTAGAAGCTTTCGCGATTGAGATGCTTCCTAGAAGTAGAAGCTTTCACGATTGAGATGCTTTCTAGAAGTAGAAGCTTTCGCGATTGAGATGCTTCCTAGAAGTAGAAGCTTTCACGATTGAGATGCTTTCTAGAAGTAGAAGCTTTCGCGATTGAGATGCTTTCTAGAAGTAGAAGCTTTCACGATTGAGATGCTTTCTAAAAGTAGAAGCTTTCACGATTGAGATGCTTTCTAGAAGTAGAAGCTTTCGCGATTGAGATGCTTTCTAGAAGTAGACGCTTTCACGATTGAGATGCTTTCTAGAAGTAGAAGCTTTCGTGATTGAGATGCTTTCTAGAAGTAGAAGCTTTCACGATTGAGATGCTTTCTAGAAGTAGAAGCTTTCGCGATTGAGATGCTTTCTAGAAGTAGAAGCTTTCACATGGTGTGCATGAATGTAAGAGCTGGGTTAATCAGGATGGAGATCTGGGCTGATGTATGATGGATGTATGATCATTTATGGTTTCATTCTACTATAAAACACAGCAGTACCACTTACACCAGATTAGATTGGTAAATTACCTTTAACTTGTTCTCCTCTGAACCATTCTCTTCCTTAGGGGGTGTGTCCTGATTGTCAATAGAAAGCTGCATTAATAAGAGATGATAATATTGTCCCATTTTAGCAGGTATTAGCATTGAACACATATATTTTCAGTTTTGCTACGTTGTGAGTGAAGATGAGGATCAGGAAGCAGAACAGAGCTCCAGAAACACAAAGCAGAATCAACACGGATAAGTAAAGCATAATGCAGTAGATAGGAAAGGCAAATTGTCTGAATAATTACTAGATTGAAATCATTTCTAGATGGAGATGGAGAAAATGACAAGATGGAGATGAGTTCTAGATGGAGATGATTTCTGGATAAAGATGGTTTCTAGATGGAGATGATTTCTAGATGTTCTCTTGATTGAGAAGCTTTCTAAACCCTATTGTGTGTGTGCGTGTGTGTGTGTGTGTGTGTGTGTGTATGTGTGTTTGTTACCTCATCGTGCAGTTGCTTGAGTTCTCTGTTGTTACTGGTGGGAGGTTTTGTGTCCCCTGTTGTCATCTGATTAGTGCCAGCTAGACTGTCCATAACTACAGGGGAACACACACAGCTGGTTTAGAGGAAAAAGACTGATGAAAGAGGAGCAAGAGATCTGTCATCTGCATCACCTCCCAGAGAAAGAAAGAGACTAAAGGAGAATTTGTGTGAATTAACCCACGGACCATATAATTGTCCACTAACAAAAGAGTAAAGAGTAAAAACTCCAACATGAGGGACTGAAGTCCAGTTCCTGATGTTACAGTGAGAGCAGATCTTCTAGTTTGTGCATTAGCTGCCACCAGCCAATGAAACCTTTCTGTTATTTTCAGGACTGACCAGTAGGGGGTGTTGGTGTCTCCGCTCCAGAACCTCCTGAGTCCAGTGTCTGAGAGAGAGACAGAGAGAGGGAGACAGTTAGTACTTTAGTATATTTTAGCAGTGTACAGATTATAATGAATATCTGACATGCAAATCTATATAAACATCTAATGATATTTGACTCAATAAACTCACTATAATAATGTGGTGTGTGTACATGTGTGTGAGAGAGAGACGGCTGGTTTAAACAGGAAGGAGATCTGGACTGATGTACAAACAGCAGCTATGCTTTCATTCTACTATAAAGTCTGATGTTAAACACAGCAGTAACACTTACATCACACTCCACTTGTGTTGGGTTAATATGATAACTGTAGACGTAGAAGCTTTCACGATTGAGATGCTTTCTAGAAGTAGAAGTGTTTACGACTGAGATGCTTTCTAGAAGTAGAAGCTTTCATGATTAAGATGCTTTCTGGACGTAGAAGCTTTCACGACTGAGATGCTTTCTAAACGTAGAAGCTTTCAGGATTGAGATGCTTTCTAGACGTAGAAGCTTTCGCGATTGAGATGCTTTCTAGAAGTAGAAGCTTTCAGGATTGAGATGCTTTCTAGAAGTAGAAGCTTTCGCGATTGAGATGCTTTCTAGACGTAGAAGCTTTCACGATTGAGATGCTTTCTAGAAGTAGAAGCTTTCGCGATTGAGATGCTTCCTAGAAGTAGAAGCTTTCACGATTGAGATGCTTTCTAGAAGTAGAAGCTTTCGCGATTGAGATGCTTTCTAGAAGTAGAAGCTTTCACGATTGAGATGCTTTCTAAAAGTAGAAGCTTTCACGATTGAGATGCTTTCTAGAAGTAGAAGCTTTCGCGATTGAGATGCTTTCTAGAAGTAGACGCTTTCACGATTGAGATGCTTTCTAGAAGTAGAAGCTTTCGTGATTGAGATGCTTTCTAGAAGTAGAAGCTTTCACGATTGAGATGCTTTCTAGAAGTAGAAGCTTTCGCGATTGAGATGCTTTCTAGAAGTAGAAGCTTTCACATGGTGTGCATGAATGTAAGAGCTGGGTTAATCAGGATGGAGATCTGGGCTGATGTATGATGGATGTATGATCATTTATGGTTTCATTCTACTATAAAACACAGCAGTACCACTTACACCAGATTAGATTGGTAAATTACCTTTAACTTGTTCTCCTCTGAACCATTCTCTTCCTTAGGGGGTGTGTCCTGATTGTCAATAGAAAGCTGCATTAATAAGAGATGATAATATTGTCCCATTTTAGCAGGTATTAGCATTGAACACATATATTTTCAGTTTTGCTACGTTGTGAGTGAAGATGAGGATCAGGAAGCAGAACAGAGCTCCAGAAACACAAAGCAGAATCAACACGGATAAGTAAAGCATAATGCAGTAGATAGGAAAGGCAAATTGTCTGAATAATTACTAGATTGAAATCATTTCTAGATGGAGATGGAGAAAATTACAAGATGGAGATGAGTTCTAGATGGAGATGATTTCTGGATAAAGATGGTTTCTAGATGGAGATGATTTCTAGATGTTCTCTTGATTGAGAAGCTTTCTAAACCCTATTGTGTGTGTGTGTGTGTGTGTGTGTGTGTGTATGTGTGTGTGTTACCTCATCGTGCAGTTGCTTGAGTTCTCTGTTGTTACTGGTGGGAGGTTTTGTGTCCCCTGTTGTCATCTGATTAGTGCCAGCTAGACTGTCCATAACTACAAGGGAACACACACAGCTGGTTTAGAGGAAAAAGACTGATGAAAGAGGAGCAAGAGATCTGTCATCTGCATCACCTCCCAGAGAACGAAAGAGACTAAAGGAGAATTTGTGTGAATTAACCCATGGACCATATAATTGTCCACTAACAAAAGAGTAAAGAGTAAAAACTCCAACATGAGGGACTGAAGTCCAGTTCCTGATGTTACAGTGAGAGCAGATCTTCTAGTTTGTGCATTAGCTGCCACCAGCCAATGAAACCTTTCTGTTATTTTCAGGACTGACCAGTAGGGGGTGTTGGTGTCTCCGCTCCAGAACCTCCTGAGTCCAGTGTCTGAGAGAGAGACAGAGAGAGGGAGACAGTTAGTACTTTAGCATATTTTAGCAGTGTACAGATTATAATGAATATCTGACATGCAAATCTATATAAACATCTAATGATATTTGACTCATTAAACTCACTATAATAATGTGGTGTGTGTACATGTGTGTGAGAGAGAGACGGCTGGTTTAAACAGGAAGGAGATCTGGACTGATGTACAAACAGCAGCTATGCTTTCATTCTACTATAAAGTCTGATGTTAAACACAGCAGTAACACTTACATCACACTCCACTTGTGTTGGGTTAATATGATAACTGTAGACGTAGAAGCTTTCACGATTGAGATGCTTTCTAGAAGTAGAAGTGTTTACGACTGAGATGCTTTCTAGAAGTAGAAGCTTTCATGATTAAGATGCTTTCTGGACGTAGAAGCTTTCACGACTGAGATGCTTTCTAAACGTAGAAGCGTTTACGACTGAGATGCTTTCTAGAAGTAGAAGCTTTCAGGATTGAGATGCTTTCTAAACATTGAAGCTTTCATGATTGAGATGCTTTCTAGACGTAGAAGCTTTCATGATTGAGATGATTTCTAAACTTAGAAGCTTTCAGGATTGAGATGCTTTCTAGACATAGAAGCTTTCATGATTGAGATGCTTTCTAGACGTAGAAGCGTTTCCGACTGAGATGCTTTCTAAACGTAGAAGCTTTCAGGATTGAGATGCTTTCTAGACATAGAAGCTTTCGCGATTGAGATGCTTTCTAGAAGTAGAAGCTTTCAGGATTGAGATGCTTTCTAGAAGTAGAAGCTTTCGCGATTGAGATGCTTCCTAGAAGTAGAAGCTTTCACGATTGAGATGCTTTCTAGAAGTAGAAGCTTTCGCGATTGAGATGCTTCCTAGAAGTAGAAGCTTTCACGATTGAGATGCTTTCTAGAAGTAGAAGCTTTCGCGATTGAGATGCTTTCTAAAAGTAGAAGCTTTCACGATTGAGATGCTTTCTAGAAGTAGAAGCTTTCGCGATTGAGATGCTTTCTAGAAGTAGTCGCTTTCACGATTGAGATGCTTTCTAGAAGTAGAAGCTTTCGTGATTGAGATGCTTTCTAGAAGTAGAAGCTTTCACGATTGAGATGCTTTCTAGAAGTAGAAGCTTTCGCGATTGAGATGCTTTCTAGAAGTAGAAGCTTTCACATGGTGTGCATGAATGTAAGAGCTGGGTTAATCAGGATGGAGATCTGGGCTGATGTATGATGGATGTATGATCATTTATGGTTTCATTCTACTATAAAACACAGCAGTACCACTTACACCAGATTAGATTGGTAAATTACCTTTAACTTGTTCTCCTCTGAACCATTCTCTTCCTTAGGGGGTGTGTCCTGATTGTCAATAGAAAGCTGCATTAATAAGAGATGATAATATTGTCCCATTTTAGCAGGTATTAGCATTGAACACATATATTTTCAGTTTTGCTACGTTGTGAGTGAAGATGAGGATCAGGAAGCAGAACAGAGCTCCAGAAACACAAAGCAGAATCAACACGGATAAGTAAAGCATAATGCAGTAGATAGGAAAGGCAAATTGTCTGAATAATTACTAGATTGAAATCATTTCTAGATGGAGATGGAGAAAATGACAAGATGGAGATGAGTTCTAGATGGAGATGATTTCTGGATAAAGATGGTTTCTAGATGGAGATGATTTCTAGATGTTCTCTTGATTGAGAAGCTTTCTAAACCCTATTGTGTGTGTGCGTGTGTGTGTGTGTGTGTGTGTGTGTATGTGTGTTTGTTACCTCATCGTGCAGTTGCTTGAGTTCTCTGTTGTTACTGGTGGGAGGTTTTGTGTCCCCTGTTGTCATCTGATTAGTGCCAGCTAGACTGTCCATAACTACAGGGGAACACACACAGCTGGTTTAGAGGAAAAAGACTGATGAAAGAGGAGCAAGAGATCTGTCATCTGCATCACCTCCCAGAGAAAGAAAGAGACTAAAGGAGAATTTGTGTGAATTAACCCATGGACCATATAATTGTCCACTAACAAAAGAGTAAAGAGTAAAAACTCCAACATGAGGGACTGAAGTCCAGTTCCTGATGTTACAGTGAGAGCAGATCTTCTAGTTTGTGCATTAGCTGCCACCAGCCAATGAAACCTTTCTGTTATTTTCAGGACTGACCAGTAGGGGGTGTTGGTGTCTCCGCTCCAGAACCTCCTGAGTCCAGTGTCTGAGAGAGAGACAGAGAGAGGGAGACAGTTAGTACTTTAGTATATTTTAGCAGTGTACAGATTATAATGAATATCTGACATGCAAATCTATATAAACATCTAATGATATTTGACTCATTAAACTCACTATAATAATGTGGTGTGTGTACATGTGTGTGAGAGAGAGACGGCTGGTTTAAACAGGAAGGAGATCTGGACTGATGTACAAACAGCAGCTATGCTTTCATTCTACTATAAAGTCTGATGTTAAACACAGCAGTAACACTTACATCACACTCCACTTGTGTTGGGTTAATATGATAACTGTAGACGTAGAAGCTTTCACGATTGAGATGCTTTCTAGAAGTAGAAGTGTTTACGACTGAGATGCTTTCTAGAAGTAGAAGCTTTCATGATTAAGATGCTTTCTGGACGTAGAAGCTTTCACGACTGAGATGCTTTCTAAACGTAGAAGCTTTCAGGATTGAGATGCTTTCTAGACGTAGAAGCTTTCGCGATTGAGATGCTTTCTAGAAGTAGAAGCTTTCAGAATTGAGATGCTTTCTAGAAGTAGAAGCTTTCGCGATTGAGATGCTTTCTAGACGTAGAAGCTTTCACGATTGAGATGCTTTCTAGAAGTAGAAGCTTTCGCGATTGAGATGCTTCCTAGAAGTAGAAGCTTTCACGATTGAGATGCTTTCTAGAAGTAGAAGCTTTCGCGATTGAGATGCTTTCTAGAAGTAGAAGCTTTCACGATTGAGATGCTTTCTAAAAGTAGAAGCTTTCACGATTGAGATGCTTTCTAGAAGTAGAAGCTTTCGCGATTGAGATGCTTTCTAGAAGTAGACGCTTTCACGATTGAGATGCTTTCTAGAAGTAGAAGCTTTCACGATTGAGATGCTTTCTAGAAGTAGAAGCTTTCGCGATTGAGATGCTTTCTAGAAGTAGACGCTTTCACGATTGAGATGCTTTCTAGAAGTAGAAGCTTTCGTGATTGAGATGCTTTCTAGAAGTAGAAGCTTTCACGATTGAGATGCTTTCTAGAAGTAGAAGCTTTCGCGATTGAGATGCTTTCTAGAAGTAGAAGCTTTCACATGGTGTGCATGAATGTAAGAGCTGGGTTAATCAGGATGGAGATCTGGGCTGATGTATGATGGATGTATGATCATTTATGGTTTCATTCTACTATAAAACACAGCAGTACCACTTACACCAGATTAGATTGGTAAATTACCTTTAACTTGTTCTCCTCTGAACCATTCTCTTCCTTAGGGGGTGTGTCCTGATTGTCAATAGAAAGCTGCATTAATAAGAGATGATAATATTGTCCCATTTTAGCAGGTATTAGCATTGAACACATATATTTTCAGTTTTGCTACGTTGTGAGTGAAGATGAGGATCAGGAAGCAGAACAGAGCTCCAGAAACACAAAGCAGAATCAACACGGATAAGTAAAGCATAATGCAGTAGATAGGAAAGGCAAATTGTCTGAATAATTACTAGATTGAAATCATTTCTAGATGGAGATGGAGAAAATTACAAGATGGAGATGAGTTCTAGATGGAGATGATTTCTGGATAAAGATGGTTTCTAGATGGAGATGATTTCTAGATGTTCTCTTGATTGAGAAGCTTTCTAAACCCTATTGTGTGTGTGCGTGTGTGTGTGTGTGTGTGTGTGTGTGTGTATGTGTGTTTGTTACCTCATCGTGCAGTTGCTTGAGTTCTCTGTTGTTACTGGTGGGAGGTTTTGTGTCCCCTGTTGTCATCTGATTAGTGCCAGCTAGACTGTCCATAACTACAGGGGAACACACACAGCTGGTTTAGAGGAAAAAGACTGATGAAAGAGGAGCAAGAGATCTGTCATCTGCATCACCTCCCAGAGAAAGAAAGAGACTAAAGGAGAATTTGTGTGAATTAACCCATGGACCATATAATTGTCCACTAACAAAAGAGTAAAGAGTAAAAACTCCAACATGAGGGACTGAAGTCCAGTTCCTGATGTTACAGTGAGAGCAGATCTTCTAGTTTGTGCATTAGCTGCCACCAGCCAATGAAACCTTTCTGTTATTTTCAGGACTGACCAGTAGGGGGTGTTGGTGTCTCCGCTCCAGAACCTCCTGAGTCCAGTGTCTGAGAGAGAGACAGAGAGAGGGAGACAGTTAGTACTTTAGTATATTTTAGCAGTGTACAGATTATAATGAATATCTGACATGCAAATCTATATAAACATCTAATGATATTTGACTCATTAAACTCACTATAATAATGTGGTGTGTGTACATGTGTGTGAGAGAGAGACGGCTGGTTTAAACAGGAAGGAGATCTGGACTGATGTACAAACAGCAGCTATGCTTTCATTCT
Source organism: Salminus brasiliensis (assembly GCF_030463535.1). Taxonomy (NCBI): domain Eukaryota; kingdom Metazoa; phylum Chordata; class Actinopteri; order Characiformes; family Bryconidae; genus Salminus; species Salminus brasiliensis. The sequence goes on from NC_132892.1 coordinate 31,623,643, forward strand.
ACTATAAAGTCTGATGTTAAACACAGCAGTAACACTTACATCACACTCCACTTGTGTTGGGTTAATATGATAACTGTAGACGTAGAAGCTTTCACGATTGAGATGCTTTCTAGAAGTAGAAGTGTTTACGACTGAGATGCTTTCTAGAAGTAGAAGCTTTCATGATTAAGATGCTTTCTGGACGTAGAAGCTTTCACGACTGAGATGCTTTCTAAACGTAGAAGCGTTTACGACTGAGATGCTTTCTAGTAGTAGAAGCTTTCAGGATTGAGATGCTTTCTAGACATTGAAGCTTTTTAATGATTGAGATGCTTTCTAGACGTAGAAGCTTTCATGATTGAGATGATTTCTAAACGTAGAAGCTTTCAGGATTGAGATGCTTTCTAAACATAGAAGCTTTCATGATTGAGATGCTTTCTATGCGTAGAAGCGTTTCCAACTGAGATGCTTTCTAAACGTAGAAGCTTTCAGGATTGAGATGCTTTCTAGACGTAGAAGCTTTCGCGATTGAGATGCTTTCTAGAAGTAGAAGCTTTCAGGATTGAGATGCTTTCTAGAAGTAGAAGCTTTCGCGATTGAGATGCTTTCTAGACATAGAAGCTTTCACGATTGAGATGCTTTCTAGAAATAGAAGCTTTCAGGATTGAGATGCTTTCTAGAATTAGAAGCTTTCATGATTGAGATGCTTTCTAGAAGTAGAAGCTTTCAGGATTGAGATGCTTTCTAGAAGTAGAAGCTTTCACGATTGAGATGCTTTCTAGAAGTAGAAGCTTTCACGATTGAGATGCTTTCTAGAATTAGAAGCTTTCACGATTGAGATGCTTTCTAGAAGTAGAAGCTTTCACGATTGAGATGCTTTCTAGAAGTAGAAGCTTTCGCGATTGAGATGCTTTCTAGAATTAGAAGCTTTCACGATTGAGATGCTTTCTAGAAGTAGAAGCTTTCACGATTGAGATGCTTTCTAGAAGTAGAAGCTTTCGTGATTGAGATGCTTTCTAGAAGTAGAAGCTTTCACGATTGAGATGCTTTCTAGAAGTAGAAGCTTTCGCGATTGAGATGCTTTCTAGAAGTAGAAGCTTTCACATGGTGTGCATGAATGTAAGAGCTGGGTTAATCAGGATGGAGATCTGGGCTGATGTATGATGGATGTATGATCATTTATGGTTTCATTCTACTATAAAACACAGCAGTACCACTTACACCAGATTAGATTGGTAAATTACCTTTAACTTGTTCTCCTCTGAACCATTCTCTTCCTTAGGGGGTGTGTCCTGATTGTCAATAGAAAGCTGCATTAATAAGAGATGATAATATTGTCCCATTTTAGCAGGTATTAGCATTGAACACATATATTTTCAGTTTTGCTACGTTGTGAGTGAAGATGAGGATCAGGAAGCAGAACAGAGCTCCAGAAACACAAAGCAGAATCAACACGGATAAGTAAAGCATAATGCAGTAGATAGGAAAGGCAAATTGTCTGAATAATTACTAGATTGAAATCATTTCTAGATGGAGATGGAGAAAATTACAAGATGGAGATGAGTTCTAGATGGAGATGATTTCTGGATAAAGATGGTTTCTAGATGGAGATGATTTCTAGATGTTCTCTTGATTGAGAAGCTTTCTAAACCCTATTGTGTGTGTGTGTATGTGTGTGTGTGTGTGTGTGTGTAAGTGTGTGTGTTACCTCATCGTGCAGTTGCTTGAGTTCTCTGTTGTTACTGGTGGGAGGTTTTGTGTCCCCTGTTGTCATCTGATTAGTGCCAGCTAGACTGTCCATAACTACAGGGGAACACACACAGCTGGTTTAGAGGAAAAAGACTGATGAAAGAGGAGCAAGAGATCTGTCATCTGCATCACCTCCCAGAGAACGAAAGAGACTAAAGGAGAATTTGTGTGAATTAACCCATGGACCATATAATTGTCCACTAACAAAAGAGTAAAGAGTAAAAACTCCAACATGAGGGACCGAAGTCCAGTTCCTGATGTTACAGTGAGAGCAGATCTTCTAGTTTGTGCATTAGCTGCCACCAGCCAATGAAACCTTTCTGTTATTTTCAGGACTGACCAGTAGGGGGTGTTGGTGTCTCCGCTCCAGAACCTCCTGAGTCCAGTGTCTGAGAGAGAGACAGAGAGAGGGAGACAGTTAGTACTTTAGCATATTTTAGCAGTGTACAGATTATAATGATTATCTGACATGCAAATCTATATAAACATCTAATGATATTTGACTCAATAAACTCACTATAATAATGTGGTGTGTGTACGTGTGTGAGAGAGAGACGGCTGGTTTAAACAGGAAGGAGATCTGGACTGATGTTCAAACAGCAGCTATGCTTTCATTCTACTATAAAGTCTGATGTTAAACACAGCAGTAACACTTACATCACACTCCACTTGTGTTGGGTTAATATGATGACTGTAGACGTAGAAGCTTTCACGATTGAGATGCTTTCTAGAAGTAGAAGTGTTTACGACTGAGATGCTTTCTAGAAGTAGAAGCTTTTATGATTAAGATGCTTTCTGGACGTAGAAGCTTTCACGACTGAGATGCTTTCTAAACGTAGAAGCGTTTACGACTGAGATGCTTTCTAGAAGTAGAAGCTTTCAGGATTGAGATGCTTTCTAAACATTGAAGCTTTCATGATTGAGATGCTTTCTAGATGTAGAAGCTTTCATGATTGAGATGATTTCTAAACGTAGAAGCGTTTCCGACTGAGATGCTTTCTAAACGTAGAAGCTTTCAGGATTGAGATGCTTTCTAGACGTAGAAGCTTTCGCGATTGAGATGCTTTCTAGAAGTAGAAGCTTTCGCGATTGAGATGCTTTCTAGACATAGAAGCTTTCATGATTGAGATGCTTTCTAGAAGTAGAAGCTTTCATGATTAAGATGCTTTCTGGACACAGAAGCTTTCACGATTGAGATGCTTTCTAGAGGTAGAAGCTTTCATGATTGAGATGCTTTCTAGACATAGAAGCTTTCACGACTGAGATGCTTTCTAGAAGTAGAAGCTTTCAGGATTGAGATGCTTTCTAGACGTAGAAGCTTTCACGATTGAGATGCTTTCTAGAAGTAGAAGCTTTCGCGATTGAGATGCTTTCTAGAAGTAGAAGTTTTCACGATTGAGATGCTTTCTAGAAGTAGAAGCTTTCACGATTGAGATGCTTTCTAGAAGTAGAAGCTTTCGCGATTGAGATGCTTTCTAGAAGTAGAAGCTTTCACGATTGAGATGCTTTCTAGAAGTAGAAGCTTTCGTGATTGAGATGCTTTCTAGAAGTAGAAGCTTTCACGATTGAGATGCTTTCTAGAAGTAGAAGCTTTCGCGATTGAGATGCTTTCTAGAAGTAGAAGCTTTCACATGGTGTGCATGAATGTAAGAGCTGGGTTAATCAGGATGGAGATCTGGGCTGATGTATGATGGATGTATGATCATTTATGGTTTCATTCTACTATAAAACACAGCAGTACCACTTACACCAGATTAGATTGGTAAATTACCTTTAACTTGTTCTCCTCTGAACCATTCTCTTCCTTAGGGGGTGTGTCCTGATTGTCAATAGAAAGCTGCATTAATAAGAGATGATAATATTGTCCCATTTTAGCAGGTATTAGCATTGAACACATATATTTTCAGTTTTGCTACGTTGTGAGTGAAGATGAGGATCAGGAAGCAGAACAGAGCTCCAGAAACACAAAGCAGAATCAACACGGATAAGTAAAGCATAATGCAGTAGATCGGAAAGGCAAATTGTCTGAATAATTACTAGATTGAAATCATTTCTAGATGGAGATGGAGAAAATGACAAGATGGAGATGAGTTCTAGATGGAGATGATTTCTAGATAAAGATGGTTTCTAGATGGAGATGATTTCTAGATGTTCTCTTGATTGAGAAGCTTTCTAAACCCTATTGTGTGTGTGCGTGTGTGTGTGTGTGTGTGTGTGTGTATGTGTGTTTGTTACCTCATCGTGCAGTTGCTTGAGTTCTCTGTTGTTACTGGTGGGAGGTTTTGTGTCCCCTGTTGTCATCTGATTAGTGCCAGCTAGACTGTCCATAACTACAGGGGAACACACACAGCTGGTTTAGAGGAAAAAGACTGATGAAAGAGGAGCAAGAGATCTGTCATCTGCATCACCTCCCAGAGAAAGAAAGAGACTAAAGGAGAATTTGTGTGAATTAACCCATGGACCATATAATTGTCCACTAACAAAAGAGTAAAGAGTAAAAACTCCAACATGAGGGACTGAAGTCCAGTTCCTGATGTTACAGTGAGAGCAGATCTTCTAGTTTGTGCATTAGCTGCCACCAGCCAATGAAACCTTTCTGTTATTTTCAGGACTGACCAGTAGGGGGTGTTGGTGTCTCCGCTCCAGAACCTCCTGAGTCCAGTGTCTGAGAGAGAGACAGAGAGAGGGAGACAGTTAGTACTTTAGTATATTTTAGCAGTGTACAGATTATAATGAATATCTGACATGCAAATCTATATAAACATCTAATGATATTTGACTCATTAAACTCACTATAATAATGTGGTGTGTGTACATGTGTGTGAGAGAGAGACGGCTGGTTTAAACAGGAAGGAGATCTGGACTGATGTACAAACAGCAGCTATGCTTTCATTCTACTATAAAGTCTGATGTTAAACACAGCAGTAACACTTACATCACACTCCACTTGTGTTGGGTTAATATGATAACTGTAGACGTAGAAGCTTTCACGATTGAGATGCTTTCTAGAAGTAGAAGTGTTTACGACTGAGATGCTTTCTAGAAGTAGAAGCTTTCATGATTAAGATGCTTTCTGGACGTAGAAGCTTTAACGACTGAGATGCTTTCTAAACGTAGAAGCGTTTACGACTGAGATGCTTTCTAGTAGTAGAAGCTTTCAGGATTGAGATGCTTTCTAGACATTGAAGCTTTTTAATGATTGAGATGCTTTCTAGACGTAGAAGCTTTCATGATTGAGATGATTTCTAAACGTAGAAGCTTTCAGGATTGAGATGCTTTCTAGACATAGAAGCTTTCATGATTGAGATGCTTTCTAGACGTAGAAGCGTTTCCAACTGAGATGCTTTCTAAATGTAGAAGCTTTCAGGATTGAGATGCTTTCTAGACGTAGAAGCTTTCGCGATTGAGATGCTTTCTAGAAGTAGAAGCTTTCAGGATTGAGATGCTTTCTAGAAGTAGAAGCTTTCGCGATTGAGATGCTTTCTAGACATAGAAGCTTTCACGATTGAGATGCTTTCTAAACGTAGAAGCTTTCAGGATTGAGATGCTTTCTAGACGTAGAAGCTTTCGCGATTGAGATGCTTTCTAGAAGTAGAAGCTTTCAGGATTGAGATGCTTTCTAGAAGTAGAAGCTTTCACGACTGAGATGCTTTCTAGAAGTAGAAGCTTTCGCGATTGAGATGCTTCCTGGAAGTAGAAGCTTTCACGATTGAGATGCTTTCTAGAAGTAGAAGCTTTCGTGATTGAGATGCTTTCTAGAAGTAGAAGCTTTCACGATTGAGATGCTTTCTAGAAGTAGAAGCTTTCACGATTGAGATGCTTTCTAGAAGTAGAAGCTTTCGCGATTGAGATGCTTTCTAGAAGTAGAAGCTTTCGTGATTGAGATGCTTTCTAGAAGTAGAAGCTTTCACGATTGAGATGCTTTCTAGAAGTAGAAGCTTTCGCGATTGAGATGCTTTCTAGAAGTAGAAGCTTTCACATGGTGTGCATGAATGTAAGAGCTGGGTTAATCAGGATGGAGATCTGGGCTGATGTATGATGGATGTATGATCATTTATGGTTTCATTCTACTATAAAACACAGCAGTACCACTTACACCAGATTAGATTGGTAAATTACCTTTAACTTGTTCTCCTCTGAACCATTCTCTTCCTTAGGGGGTGTGTCCTGATTGTCAATAGAAAGCTGCATTAATAAGAGATGATAATATTGTCCCATTTTAGCAGGTATTAGCATTGAACACATATATTTTCAGTTTTGCTACGTTGTGAGTGAAGATGAGGATCAGGAAGCAGAACAGAGCTCCAGAAACACAAAGCAGAATCAACACGGATAAGTAAAGCATAATGCAGTAGATAGGAAAGGCAAATTGTCTGAATAATTACTAGATTGAAATCATTTCTAGATGGAGATGGAGAAAATTACAAGATGGAGATGAGTTCTAGATGGAGATGATTTCTGGATAAAGATGGTTTCTAGATGGAGATGATTTCTAGATGTTCTCTTGATTGAGAAGCTTTCTAAACCCTATTGTGTGTGTGTATGTGTGTGTGTTACCTCATCGTGCAGTTGCTTGAGTTCTTTGTTGTTACTGGTGGGAGGTTTTGTGTCCCCTGTTGTCATCTGATTAGTGCCAGCTAGACTGTCCATAACTACAGGGGAACACACACAGCTGGTTTAGAGGAAAAAGACTGATGAAAGAGGAGCAAGAGATCTGTCATCTGCATCACCTCCCAGAGAACGAAAGAGACTAAAGGAGAATTTGTGTGAATTAACCCATGGACCATATAATTGTCCACTAACAAAAGAGTAAAGAGTAAAAACTCCAACATGAGGGACCGAAGTCCAGTTCCTGATGTTACAGTGAGAGCAGATCTTCTAGTTTGTGCATTAGCTGCCACCAGCCAATGAAACCTTTCTGTTATTTTCAGGACTGACCAGTAGGGGGTGTTGGTGTCTCCGCTCCAGAACCTCCTGAGTCCAGTGTCTGAGAGAGAGACAGAGAGAGGGAGACAGTTAGTACTTTAGCATATTTTAGCAGTGTACAGATTATAATGAATATCTGACATGCAAATCTATATAAACATCTAATGATATTTGACTCAATAAACTCACTATAATAATGTGGTGTGTGTACATGTGTGTGAGAGAGAGACGGCTGGTTTAAACAGGAAGGAGATCTGGACTGATGTTCAAACAGCAGCTATGCTTTCATTCTACTATAAAGTCTGATGTTAAACACAGCAGTAACACTTACATCACACTCCACTTGTGTTGGGTTAATATGATAACTGTAGACGTAGAAGCTTTCACGATTGAGATGCTTTCTAGAGGTAGAAGCTTTCATGATTGAGATGCTTTCTAGACATAGAAGCTTTCACGACTGAGATGCTTTCTAGAAGTAGAAGCTTTCAGGATTGAGATGCTTTCTAGACGTAGAAGCTTTCACGATTGAGATGCTTTCTAGAAGTAGAAGCTTTCGCGATTGAGATGCTTCCTAGAAGTAGAAGCTTTCACGATAGAGATGCTTTCTAGAAGTAGAAGCTTTCGTGATTGAAATGCTTTCTAGAAGTAGAAGGTTTCACGATTGAGATGCTTTCTAGAAGTAGAAGCTTTCACGATTGAGATGCTTTCTAGAAGTAGAAGCTTTCGCGATTGAGATGCTTTCTAGAAGTAGAAGCTTTCACGATTGAGATGCTTTCTAGAAGTAGAAGCTTTCGCGATTGAGATGCTTTCTAGAAGTAGAAGCTTTCACGATTGAGATGCTTTCTAGAAGTAGAAGCTTTCACATGGTGTGCATGAATGTAAGAGCTGGGTTAATCAGGATGGAGATCTGGGCTGATGTATGATGGATGTATGATCATTTATGGTTTCATTCTACTATAAAACACAGCAGTACCACTTACACCAGATTAGATTGGTAAATTACCTTTAACTTGTTCTCCTCTGAACCATTCTCTTCCTTAGGGGGTGTGTCCTGATTGTCAATAGAAAGCTGCATTAATAAGAGATGATAATATTGTCCCATTTTAGCAGGTATTAGCATTGAACACATATATTTTCAGTTTTGCTACGTTGTGAGTGAAGATGAGGATCAGGAAGCAGAACAGAGCTCCAGAAACACAAAGCAGAATCAACACGGATAAGTAAAGCATAATGCAGTAGATAGGAAAGGCAAATTGTCTGAATAATTACTAGATTGAAATCATTTCTAGATGGAGATGGAGAAAATGACAAGATGGAGATGAGTTCTAGATGGAGATGATTTCTGGATAAAGATGGTTTCTAGATGGAGATGATTTCTAGATGTTCTCTTGATTGAGAAGCTTTCTAAACCCTATTGTGTGTGTGTGTGTGTGTGTGTGTGTGTTACCTCATCGTGCAGTTGCTTGAGTTCTCTGTTGTTACTGGTGGGAGGTTTTGTGTCCCCTGTTGTCATCTGATTAGTGCCAGCTAGACTGTCCATAACTACAGGGGAACACACACAGCTGGTTTAGAGGAAAAAGACTGATGAAAGAGGAGCAAGAGATCTGTCATCTGCATCACCTCCCAGAGAACGAAAGAGACTAAAGGAGAATTTGTGTGAATTAACCCATGGACCATATAATTGTCCACTAACAAAAGAGTAAAGAGTAAAAACTCCAACATGAGGGACTGAAGTCCAGTTCCTGATGTTACAGTGAGAGCAGATCTTCTAGTTTGTGCATTAGCTGCCACCAGCCAATGAAACCTTTCTGTTATTTTCAGGACTGACCAGTAGGGGGTGTTGGTGTCTCCGCTCCAGAACCTCCTGAGTCCAGTGTCTGAGAGAGAGACAGAGAGAGGGAGACAGTTAGTACTTTAGCATATTTTAGCAGTGTACAGATTATAATGAATATCTGACATGCAAATCTATATAAACATCTAATGATATTTGACTCATTAAACTCACTATAATAATGTGGTGTGTGTACATGTGTGTGAGAGAGAGACGGCTGGTTTAAACAGGAAGGAGATCTGGACTGATGTACAAACAGCAGCTATGCTTTCATTCTACTATAAAGTCTGATGTTAAACACAGCAGTAACACTTACATCACACTCCACTTTTGTTGGGTTAATAAGATGACTGTAGACGTAGAAGCTTTCGCGATTGAGATGCCTTCTAGACATAGAAGCTTTCACGATTGAGATGCTTTCTAAACGTAGAAGTGTTTACGACTGAGATGCTTTCTAGAAGTAGAAGCTTTCAGGATTGAGATGCTTTCTAGACATAGAAGCTTTCATGATTGAGATGCTTTCTAGACGTAGAAGCGTTTACGACTGAGATGCTTTCTAGAAGTAGAAGCTTTCAGGATTGAGATGCTTTCGAGACATAGAAGCTTTCACGATTGAGATGCTTTCTAAACGTAGAAGCGTTTACGACTGAGATGCTTTCTAGAAGTAGAAGCTTTCAGGATTGAGATGCTTTCTAGACATAGAAGCTTTCATGATTAAGATGCTTTCTAAACGTAGAAGCTTTCAGGATTGAGATGCTTTCTAGACATAGAAGCTTTCATGATTGAGATGCTTTCTAGACATAGAAGCTTTCATGATTGAGATGCTTTTTAGAAGTAGAAGCTTTCACGATTGAGATGCTTTCTAGACATAGAAGCTTTCATGATTGAGATGCTTTCTAGAAGTAGAAGCTTTCAGGATTAAGATGCTTTCTAGAAGTAGAAGCTTTCACGATTGAGATGCTTTCTAGAAGTAGAAGCTTTCACATGGTGTGCATGAATGTAAGAGCTGGGTTAATCAGGATGGAGATCTGGGCTGATGTATGATGGATGTATGATCATTTATGGTTTCATTCTACTATAAAACACAGCAGTACCACTTACACCAGATTAGATTGGTAAGTTACCTTTAACTTGTTCTCCTCTGATCCATTATCTTCCTTAGTGGGTGTGTCCTGATTGTCCATAGAAAGCTACATTAATCAGAGATGATAATATTGTCCCATTTTAGCAGGTATTAGCATTGAACACATATATTTTCAGTTTTGCTACGTTGTGAGTGAAGATGAGGATCAGGAAGCAGAACAGAGCTCCAGAAACACAAAGCAGAATCAACACGGATAAGTAAAGCATAATGCAGTAGATAGGAAAGGCAAATTGTCTGAATAATTACTAGATTGAAATCATTTCTAGATGGAGATGGAGAAAATTACAAGATGGAGATGAGTTCTAGATGGAGATGATTTCTGGATAAAGATGGTTTCTAGATGGAGATGATTTCTAGATGTTCTCTTGATTGAGAAGCTTTCTAAACCCTATTGTGTGTGTGCGTGTGTGTGTGTGTGTATGTGTGTGTGTTACCTCATCGTGCAGTTGCTTGAGTTCTCTGTTGTTACTGGTGGGAGGTTTTGTGTCCCCTGTTGTCATCTGATTAGTGCCAGCTAGACTGTCCATAACTACAAGGGAACACACACAGCTGGTTTAGAGGAAAAAGACTGATGAAAGAGGAGCAAGAGATCTGTCATCTGCATCACCTCCCAGAGAACGAAAGAGACTAAAGGAGAATTTGTGTGAATTAACCCACGGACCATATAATTGTCCACTAACAAAAGAGTAAAGAGTAAAAACTCCAACATGAGGGACTGAAGTCCAGTTCCTGATGTTACAGTGAGAGCAGATCTTCTAGTTTGTGCATTAGCTGCCACCAGCCAATGAAACCTTTCTGTTATTTTCAGGACTGACCAGTAGGGGGTGTTGGTGTCTCCGCTCCAGAACCTCCTGAGTCCAGTGTCTGAGAGAGAGACAGAGAGAGGGAGACAGTTAGTACTTTAGCATATTTTAGCAGTGTACAGACTATAATGAATATCTGACATGCAAATCTATATAAACATCTAATGATATTTGACTCATTAAACTCACTATAATAATGTGGTGTGTGTACATGTGTGTGAGAGAGAGACGGCTGGTTTAAACAGGAAGGAGATCTGGACTGATGTACAAACAGCAGCTATGCTTTCATTCTACTATAAAGTCTGATGTTAAACACAGCAGTAACACTTACATCACACTCCACTTGTGTTGGGTTAATATGATGACTGTAGACGTAGAAGCTTTCGCGATTGAGATGCTTTCTAGACATAGAAGCTTTCACGATTGAGATGCTTTCTAAACGTAGAAGCGTTTACGACTGAGATGCTTTCTAGAAGTAGAAGCTTTCAGGATTGAGATGCTTTCTAGACATAGAAGCTTTCATGATTGAGATGCTTTCTAGACGTAGAAGCGTTTCCGACTGAGATGCTTTCTAAACGTAGAAGCTTTCAGGATTGAGATGCTTTCTAGACATAGAAGCTTTCACGATTGAGATGCTTTGTAGACGTAGAAGCTTTCGCGATTGAGATGCTTTCTAGACATAGAAGCTTTTGCGATTGAGATGCTTTCTAGAAGTAGAAGCTTTCAGGATTGAGATGTTTTCTAGAGGTAGAAGCTTTCACGATTGAGATGCTTTGTAGACGTAGAAGCTTTCATGATTGAGATGCTTTGTAGACGTAGAAGCTTTCATGATTGAGATGCTTTCTAGAAGTAGAAGCTTTCAGAATTGAGATGCTTTCTAGAAGTAGAAGCTTTCGCGATTGAGATGCTTTCTAGACGTAGAAGCTTTCACGATTGAGATGCTTTCTAGAAGTAGAAGCTTTCACGATTGAGATGCTTTCTAGAAGTAGAAGCTTTCGCGATTGAGATGCTTTCTAGACATAGAAGCTTTTACGATTGAGATGCTTTCCAGACATAGAAGCTTTCCAGGTGATCTTTTCTACACAGAGTAGCTTTCTAGACAGACACGCTTTCCAGATGAGGTTTTGTAGGTAGCAAAGCTTTCAAGACGGAAAAACTTTGAGATGGAGAAGCTTTCTAGATGGATATTATTCCTAATTGGAGATCATATTAGATGGAGACGGAGATGCTTTCTAGGTTGATATGTTTTCAATGTTGAGATATTCTCTACATGAAAATGCTTTGTAGCTGAATATGATTTTAAAGGGGGGAAGGTTTCTATGTGGTGTGGCTTTCTAGACAGAGAAGTTTTCTAGCCAGAGAAGCTTTCTAGATGAGGGTGCTTTGTAAACTGAGATGCTCTATAAATGCGATTGAGAGGCTTTCTAGACGGAGATGTTTTCTAAACATTTTATTTGTATGTGTGTGTTACCTCAGTGTTTCCAGTTTTTTCTTGTCACTGGTGTCCTTTGTTGTCAGCTGTGAAATTACAGAAACCCACCCAAAGAAAACAATTTACAGGTTACTCATCATAATAACATGGTGTGCATGAATGTAAGAGCTGGGTTAATCAGGATGGAGATCTGGGCTGATGTACGATGGATGTATGAACATTTATGGTTTCATTCTACTATAAAACACAGCAGTACCACTTACACCAAAGTTTGATTGGTAAGTTACCTTTAACTTGTCCTCCTCTGATCCATTCTCTTCCTTAGTGGGTGTGTCCTCCTTGTCCATAGAAAGCTGCATTAATCAGAGATGCATCAAATTAACCAGACCTTTAAACATCTTGCTTGATGTAGAAAATTAAAACCATCAAAAGGTCTGTAATGCACACAATGGTATTACATACAGTGCCTTACAAAAGTATTTGTCCACCTTATAAATTATGAGATTCATCTGGATCACAAATAACTCTTTTTATTGTTTCTGACAGTAGTATTACAAACCAGTCCACAATAAAGGGCAACCTTCTACTCAAAGCGCTGCTACAGAAGACAGCATATCAACATAGTAGCAAGTGTTGGCCCAGTCAGTACTGGCTCAGCCCACCTCACTGTTACAAAACCCTACAATGCATTAATCTAGATTTCTTTCTCTTTATTTCTTAATTTTTATTTTAGACACCAAATATAATATGTCTATATATATTGTTCTAAGTCCCAGTGGTTTAGAGCATGCCTAAAACAGCTGCAAGCCTGTAGTCAACTCGGTAGGGAGCTACAGAGGATTGGGATGCACCTTGTTGGGAAAGAGACACGGGGAATGCACCGAGAGACACGGAGAGGTTGCGCGTGCGAGGAAGAACGAGAGATAATAATAATAATATAATAGTATATTATTATATTATAATAAGCGTCGAATATAACATATCCCCTTACGTCATCTTGTCATAAAAGGTAGATGGTATGTGTGTATTTACCTGATTATTTACAGAAGATTATTCCTTTGTCACTTCGACCTTGGCGTTACTATTTAGTCCGGAAAGTCACGTGACTTGTAATGAACCAATCAGATTCGCTCGCTTCGTCTTTGAACGGTTACTTTCACTTTCTCTCTTTCTCTTTCCACTGGCGTTCAACACTCATACCCTGACAGGTTTAACTCAATAATACAAATTAACGATAACGATATTTGATGCAACTTTTATTATTTATTATAATTATACACATTTTCTATCCATAGAGAATAACATAAGGTGGCTATATTTTGTTTCCAAAAAGAGGACACTGGGAACATACTGGGGGCATCTTCTGTGGTTAAGATTTGGATAATGAACATAAATACGGAAACGTTTACTTGTTTGCCAACACTAATAAATACCCCTCATAGACTATATGTTACATTTGTATTTATTTATTTTATTTATATCTTTTTAAAAAGTATGCAAGTATAAAATAATATCTTAATAAAGTCAGTTTCAACTAAACAAGCACTGTTTTACTGGACAGTATTCAATCCTCCTAGTGTGTGGCAGGCTGAGAGAGTGTAGTTGATTTGAAAGTCTGTGTTTTGGGAGCTTTCAGAAAACTTGCTCAACATAACTGGTTTGTGTTTTTTTATAGATCCCACAAAAAGGACATGTCTGGGGAAAAAGAGGGCATATGGTCACCCTGTTATAGAGGATGTTTCTAGTCATTTATCCTACATGACATTCTAGTGCGAACACAGTTTGACTTGTCTAATGACTGTTGAAAGTTGTTTCGGAATAATCAACTCAGATTTTCTGACGATTCAGATTTATAAATATAAGTGATCTGTAATGTCAATAAATCTGTCCCTGAAACAGCACTCATATGCAGTTTTCCCTTCCTAAACCTCTTAAGTATCTAAGTTAACCTCTAAGTTTCACAAAGTTCCATTATTATTTTTTTCTATGACATGCTATATGAAAAACAATCATAAGGTAAAATAGCACAGTCATTCTAAAATACAGTTTAAAGTGCTTTACATAAACATACAAAGACATAAAAATACAAAGACGTAAATAAAAATGAAAGCATTAAAAAAGCCATACCAACAAAATGTAAAAACCTCTAGGAATTTTAAGCAAATGCTCAATTTCAAAAAAGCACATGCTCAATTTCAAAAAAGCAAAAATCTAATAAACTGGAAAATATGCATATCAATTCTGACTCATTTACATAGCGCTTTTCACAAAGCAGCTTTACAGAGATCCAGGTTAGAGCCTCATTTGAGCAAGCCAAGGGCGACAGCGGCAAGACAAAAACTCTCAGATCAAGAGGAAGTAACCTTGGAGGAATCAAGACACAAAAATGGAACCCATCGGCTTCTGGTTGACACCAGATAGCACAACAAGTGACAGAACAACTACGATCCTACCACTAGCTCTGCTACTTGTGCAGTTGTTGTCGTATCATACCTGTGTGTAAAAGTAAAAGGGCACTTAGATTTAGAAAACTGGATAATTCTTCATGAATGTAGTTGCAAAGCCTTCATCACTAAACTTTGAATGCATTGTAATAATAACAATAATAAGATGAAATAATAATTATAACAATAATGATGATTGGTTTATAAATGGCTGATAGTTCACCCACAACAGGGCAGAATGCATAGTTTAAAAGATATGTAAGAAGTTACTTTATACTGTGAATATGTAATCTAATGATAAATGTGACGAGAACAGTAGAAGCTCTAATCTACAAAGCAGCTCGTAATAATTGGTCAGCCCTTATTACTTATTGGTCAGTAAAACAGGGTAGGAGTTCCTTAAAGTGCCAATCAGGGATGGCAAAACCATCACGTTGTTTAGTAACACGCACTGCATTTGTTCGCAGTTCTCCATTAGTATAGTATACAGATTCATTGTGTTTTGTTGCATCCAAAAGTGTGCCATTCCAGAAAGTGAGGGTGATAAATAAGGTATGTATAACCTACACCATTTCACATTCCTGTGAATTAAATCATAAAAAGTGTTGAATGTTTTGTTTAATTGTCATATTTGGTATACGATTGAACCAGTTCTCTATTTTTAGGACCTCTTTATAGTTATTAATCATTGCTTTTGAAACAAAACCTTATGTCTCCAGACCAGTAATATAAAAATACATTTTTTTTAAGTTTCTGACATTGATGACATATCACCCTTATCTATTTATCTACTAACTATAGACATACACCTGTACATGTGTGTGTGCATGTAATGTTACATATGTGTTACAATGTGTCATAAGATTAAAAGGCAGAAGAGAAAGAGGAACAGTTCACACTGCACATTTGTGTACCTTTTAGGTTTAGGTCCTTCATTTCTTTTGTTTTAGAGCGAACATGTTGCTTTAACTTGGTGCCAGTTTGCAATTTTGGTACTTAACCAAAATCCCATAGAAATATATTGCTATTTCAATGCTATATATTATATTTCTGCCATTTCTGCAAACTGTATGTTCCATTGGGAAAAACACGGTTTGCGAAAAACAGGAAATGGGGTTTAGTGATAATGGAAAATCTATTTTGTTTGCAAAATAGATAAAATATATTTTCTAAACTAATTGCATTGTGTACTATGCTGTTGTTCAAGATGAGCACAGCATTAAGAATACATATTAGAATGTAATATTGCTATAATATTATTTCAGAAATTCAGCTTATTACATGATATACTGTCAGTGCAGTTGTAGGTTTCAACTAAATCTCTTGAGATTGTAAAGCAATGAAGAGTACTTCTTCTGTGAAGTATAGGTAATACCAGGTTTTGTTTATATACATAAGTTTTATCACTTTTTTAAAAGATATTTAATGTTTTTGTCATGTCAGTGGAGAGAACTGTATAAAGTTAGTCTAAAATAGGGGTAAAACTCAGGTGCTGTGTATTAGCATATTGTTTTACTTATTTTACTCATCCTTGTTAAGTTGTTTTACTCTCTGCCGTGATTCTGTAAATATGCCTGCTGACTTTACCTGCAGAAAAGATTGATTTTTGAGATTCAAAGAGCAATGTGACTACACTCTCTACCATATCCAAGCTTTCCTACTGTCTTCCAGTATTATAGCTTACAGGTAAGTAAGGGTATGGATTGGTTTACAGTAAATAAATTCAGCAATTCACATTGTTAATGATCTTTTTTGCTGCTCAGATGGAATGTGTATTCTAACACGAGTGTATATTGTAGAGCATAGTCTCTTTTAATCTTTCATCAATATTTCTATTAGCCATGAAGATTCCAGTCTGCTCATCATGGCTACTGTGGGCAAAACTAGCCTTTATCTTTCTCATTCTGACCATATGCTCCAGAGCAATAGGTAAGAATACCCCATATCGAATGTCATTCGAAAGTCATTACAATAATAAGGTTTAAATAATCTTCCTCGATAATTACCATATTTTGATGCTTCTTCTCAGTCATGGGTTGTTATCATTTTCTGCAGATTTTAAACAGAGCCCTAAGAAGAAAGATGGCATCATGAGTATATCTGAAGCTGGAAAAAATCCAAACACAATCTTTACAGAAGATACTGATGAAAATATCTGTCCTTGGTACAACCTCAAGCAATGTATTGCTTACAATAATGTTAGGACAGGCAAGAGGATCACAAAGATAGAACAACAGCTGGTAGAGACACATGACACATGTGATATTGAGGTTGAGGCAAACTTATGCAAGACTACATTTGGTTATGTATTTCCCCTAGGAGGAGATTTTCAGTCTGCAACAACACACACAACAAGATCCACAATGAAGAAGTGTCTAAAGGATGAGACTCAAATGCGCAGATTAGCAAACAGTACTAATGGAAGTGTAGTACAACTAGATCAAGTGACAAGTAACGTAATGAATAGAGCAGTGAATAATACAAAGTGTGGGAAAAAAAATTACTTTGACCAGAAAAAAGAAAAAAACAAAGTCTTAGTCAGGAAAGAGGTCACAGGAAAATCCAAAATAAAAAACGAGGAAGTGATTACTAGAACAATGGCAAACTTAAAAGTAAAGGAACATGAGATGGAGTCTAGAGAGGTTAAGATTCTTGCCAAGGAGAGATTGCTGGAAACCCAACAAGATGTGGTAAAAAAAGAGGGAATAGTAAAGACTAGAGAGGAAAGGATGATGAGCAGGATGGAAAAGGAGATGGAGAGCTTGATGAAGGAGCTAAAAGAAAAAGAGAGAATGATTAGAACAAAAGAGGAGGACATGAAAAAACTGGAGAAAGAGATTAAGAGAAAAGAAAGAAATGCTGAACTAGAGAAGATAGAGATGGAAAAAAAGAAACTTGAGTTAAAAGAGAAGATTTGGGGAACTGTTAACAGCAACGAGAGTAAGCAGTCTAACTACACAATTCTCCTTGTACTGATATTTATCTTGGAAGCAACAGCAGCTTGGAGAGAGGCTGAGAGACAGATAGAAGAAGATAGAAGGAGGGAGGAGTTAGAGAAGAGAGTGAGAGAAGAAGAGGAGGAGAAGAGGAAGGAGTTAGAGAAGAGAATGAGAGAAGAGGAAGAGGAGAAGAGGAAGGAGTTAGAGAA
Organism: Salminus brasiliensis; assembly: GCF_030463535.1. Lineage (NCBI taxonomy): Eukaryota > Metazoa > Chordata > Actinopteri > Characiformes > Bryconidae > Salminus > Salminus brasiliensis. The sequence goes on from NC_132892.1 coordinate 31,641,099, forward strand.
GAGAGTGAGAGAAGAGGAGGAGGAGAAGAGGAAGGAGTTAGAGAAGAGAGTGAGAGAAGAGGAGGAGGAGAAGAGGAAGGAGTTAGAGAAGAAAGTGAGAGAAGAGGAAGAGGAGAAGAGGAAGGAGTTAGAGAAGAGAGTGAGAGAAGAGGAGGAGGAGAAGAGGAAGGAGTTAGAGAAGAGAGTGAGAGAAGAGGAAGAGGAGAAAAGGAAGGAGTTAGAGAAGAGAGTGAGAGAAGAGGAAGAGGAGAAGAGGAAGGAGTTAGAGAAGAGAGTGAGAGAAGAGGAGGAGGAGAAGAGGAAGGAGTTAGGGAAGAGAGTGAGAGAAGAGGAGGAGGAGAAGAGGAAGGAGTTAGAGAAGAGAGTGAGAGAAGAGGAAGAGGAGAAAAGGAAGGAGTTAGAGAAGAGAGTGAGAGAAGAGGAGGAGGAGAAGAGGAAGGAGTTAGAGAAGAGAGTGAGAGAAGAAGAAGAGGAGAAAAGGAAGGAGTTAGAGAAGAGAGTGAGAGAAGAGGAGGAGGAGAAGAGGAAGGAGTTAGAGAAGAGAGTGAGAGAAGAAGAAGAGGAGAAGAGGAAGGAGTTAGAGAAGAGAGTGAGAGAAGAGGAAGAGGAGAAGAGGAAGGAGTTAGAGAAGAGAGTAAGAGAAGAGGAGGAGGAGAAGAGGAGGGAGTTAGAGAAGAGAGTGAGAGAAGAGGAGGAGGAGAAGAGGAAGGAGTTAGAGAAGAGAGTGAGAGAAGAGGAAGAGGAGAAGAGGAAGGAGTTAGAGAAGAGAGTGAGAGAAGAGGAAGAGGAGAAGAGGAAGGAGTTAGAGAAGAGAGTAAGAGAAGAGGAGGAGGAGAAGAGGAGGGAGTTAGAGAAGAGAGTGAGAGAAGAGGAGGAGGAGAAGAGGAAGGAGTTAGAGAAGAGAGTGAGAGAAGAGGAGGAGGTGAAGAGGAAGGAGTTAGAGAAGAGAGTGAGAGAAGAAGAAGAGGAGAAGAGGAAGGAGTTAGAGAAGAGAGTGAGAGAAGAGGAGGAGGAGAAGAGGAAGGAGTTAGAGAAGAGAGTGAGAGAAGAAGAAGAGGAGAAGAGGAAGGAGTTAGAGAAGAGAGTGAGAGAAGAGGAGGAGGAGAAGAGGAAGGAGTTAGAGAAGAGAGTGAGAGAAGAGGAAGAGGAGAAAAGGAAGGAGTTAGAGAAGAGAGTGAGAGAAGAGGAGGAGGAGAAGAGGAAGGAGTTAGAGAAGAGAGTGAGAGAAGAGGAAGAGGAGAAAAGGAAGGAGTTAGAGAAGAGAGTGAGAGAAGAGGAAGAGGAGAAGAGGAAGGAGTTAGAGAAGAAAGTGAGAGAAGAGGAGGAGGAGAAGAGGAAGGAGTTAGAGAAGAGAGTGAGAGAAGAAGAAGAGGAGAAGAGGAAGGAGTTAGAGAAGAGAGTGAGAGAAGAAGAAGAGGAGAAGAGGAAGGAGTTAGAGAAGAGAGTGAGAGAAGAGGAAGAGGAGAAGAGAGAGGAGTTAGAGAAAAGAGTGAGAGAAGAGGAAGAGGAGAAGAGGAAGGAGTTAGAGAAGAGAATGAGAGAAGAGAAAGAGGAGAAGAGTAAGGAGTTAGAGAAGAGAGTGAGAGAAGAGGAGGAGGAGAAGAGAGAGGAGTTAGAGAAAATAGTGAAAGAAGAGGAAGAGGAAAAAAAGAAGGAGTTAGAGAAGAGAGTGAGAGAAGAGGAGGAGGAGAAGAGGAAGGAGTGCGAGCAGAGAGTGATACATTACAAAGTAAAGGACAAGGAGGAGTTAACAAAGAGAGGGAGAGAACAGAAGAAGGAGAAGATGGAAAAGTTGGAGAAGAGAGTGAGAAGAGAGGAGAAACCGAACAGGGAGGAGTTAACAGAGAGAGAGAGAAAAGTGGAGGAAGAGATATGGGAGGAAATAAAAAAGTTCTTGAAAGAAATGTTAGAAAAGCTGAATGAGGAAGTAAAGACGTTCTTGAAAGAAATGTTAGAAAAGATGTGGGAGGATGCAAAGAAGAGTTTGAAGGACATGTTAGAAAAGATGTGGCAGGAGAGCGGGAGACAAGAGGGAGACATGGGTGGGATGGGAGAAATGCTGAATGATATGTGTAAGAACTGGATGTCAAACCCGTGTTGGTTCATTACTTCATTAACAACATCAGTAACATCACTGCTTGGCTGCATGAATACAAAATGGGTGGAAAAGAAACAAAGACAGAGAGAAACAAAGAAAATAGATGACATACAAAGAGAGAGTGAGCTTATTAAACAGAAGAAGGAAGCTTTGGAGAAAAGGGAGAAAGCAATAAAGCAGAAAGACCATGAAATAGATGTGAGATTAGGAGAGATGAACCAGAGAGATGAAGAGCTGAACCAGAGAGAGATAGAGATGACCCTGAGAGATGCAGAGATGATCCCGAGAGAGGTACTGATGAAACTGATAGCAGTAGAGATGAACCAGAGAGAAGAAGAAATGAACCAGAGAGAGATAAAGATGACCCTGAGAGAGCTAAAGATGAGCCAGAGAGAAGAAGCGATGACCAAAAAAGAGAATGAAATGAACCAGAAAGAGAACGAAATGGAGAGAGAAAGGTATAAGATAGGAATAAAGTCCATCTTGAACAAGACAGAGAAAACAAGTGGCCTTATTTCTTGTAGCAATTTGTTGTTGAACAGCTCACAACTTCATCTAGTCAAGTCAAGTCAAGTCAAGTCAAGTGTGTTTTGTTGTCATTTCAACTACATACAGAGTAGGAAGTAGAGACGCTGCTGGGCTTTCTTGACTGTAGAGCTGGTGTTCAGGGACCAGGTGAGGTTCTCCGCTAGGTGGACACCAAGGAACTTGGTGCTCTTAACGATCTCCACAGAGGAGCAGTTGATGTTAAGCGGAGAGTGGTCCGGTCTTGATTTCCTGAAGTCAACAACCATTTCCTTGGTCTTCTCTACATTCCAGTGAAGGTTGTTGACTGTACACCAGTCTGTCAGCTGCTGCACCTCCTCTCTGTATGCAGACCCAGCACAGTTGTATCATCGGCGAACTTTATGATGCTGTTAGAACTGTGTTTCACAACACAGTCATGAGTCAGCAGGGTGAACAACAGAGGACTCATCTACAGATTCTTAATGAAACTAATTATTTAAAACATTGTTTAAATGTACTCAGTTTTCAAAAATATATTTGTGATAGATTGACTGATGAATTAATTTGGGGAAGATCAGAAACGTTTCATGAGAATGTGAGTGTTGAGTTCCATGATTTAGCAGACATAGCAAAAGGAATTTATATGATAGAAGAGGAACTGGATGAACTCTGGAGGACAGAGTTACAGGGACAAGAAGAAAGCAGGGCAGGATTACAGAGAGGAGAAGAAAGGACAGAGTTACATGGACAAGAGGAAAGTACACAGCAGGCAGAGACAGAGCAAGAACAAAGACAGACTAATCCAGAACAGAAAAAGCAAGAGAAAAAGGGAAAAAAAGAATGTGTAATTTCATGATTTCATGACTAGCTTTTCAGTCATTCAGTCATTCAGTCAATGATTTATTAATAAGTGATGATGATGAGACTGATGTGCATACCATGATGAATTAATCTAAGCCTTTAAACCATTTTAAATCATTTTATTTTGTCCAAAATGAGTGAACATTTGTTGGGAATCTCATAATGAACATGTAAGGTGTATTCTGTTCAATCAAAGTTTCACTTTGGTTGGTTATGGTCTGATTTGCTTTGATTAATATCCATATGTGTGTAAATATCTCCATTTATGTGTGTATTAATTTGCAGTGACTAAAATGTATTCAGGGGAATTGATTTCATAATCAGGGCAAAATAATGGCTCCATTTGCCAAAACCTTCTCAGATTATTACCAACTCTACTATGGGAAACTGGCAAAGCTGTAGTGAGAGGCAAAATCATATCTTACTCTTCCCAAAAGAAGAAGAAAGATACAGAAAACGAGACTTACCTACAACAGAAAATCAGGGATTAGGAAATTAAACGATAAAAAACACCCAACAGATAACACTGAATTAAGGGAATGTAAATCACAGTAGAACTCATAAATAACAACTTGAAACAGGAAAATTTTGAACACAATAACAAATCTGAAAAATTCTTAGCTTGCCAAGTAAAACATAACAAAGAAAAAACAACAATCCCAGCAATTAAAGATAAGATCGGGATGATTAGGCAAACATCAGAAGAAATAAATTAAGTATTTAGGACGTTCTATAGAGCATGTTTCAGACCCAATAGCTATCCACAATTTTCTCAATAATATAGATCTAAGTTAATATAAATTAACTGATAAACCTTCATGTTATTTCTTCTTCCTTCTCTGTCTCTGTCCTTTATTAAGTACTAATTATGTAAGAATGCTTTGTGATGACAACAGTTGTAAAAAGCGCTATACAAATAAATCTGACTTGACTTGACTTGATTAAACAAAAAAGCATATTAGAAAAACCAATAACATTAAAAGAACTACATGGCACTCTCTGTCAGATGTCTAATAATAAAGCACCCGGACCTGATGGCTTTCCCGCTGAGTTCTTCAAGAACCTTTGGACAATAGTTGCTCCAATACTCAGATTACCAACAGAAACCTTACCCTCAAGTTACCCACCACTACCACTCATTAACACAGACACAAAGAGACAAAAAGACCTTCGGCTACCAGATTGGAAATAGTTATCCCATTCCTCATACATCCTGATCAGACTGGCTTCATCAAAGGAAGACTTTTGGGCAGACTATTCAATATAATACATCACACAATGCTCCATTAGAAACATAATATTTGTATTAGATGAAGAGAAAGCCTTTGATAAAGTCAATTGGAAATTTTCACTACATTACATTAACTAGGGTTCAGAGAATCATTTATAGACTGGATTAAATTTCTGTACACCTCACCCAAGGCCACAGTTAATACTAATGGACTAATATCACAGAATTTCACACTGCACAGAGGTGCTAGGCAAGGATGCCCCCTCTCTCCTCTTGTTCTCAATTTCTATAGAACTATTAGCAGCAGCAATATGACAAAGCCCAAATATTAATGGTATTTGGACCCACACAGAACAAAAAATCAGCCTGTATGCAGATGACATTTTACTGTTTCGACAAAACCCACTCTACACAATTCCTCAAACGACACAAATCATTAAAAAATAATTCCAGAATTTCAGATTACTCCATAAACGGGACTAAATCCACTGTTGTACTATTTAACATGGATTTATCAGAAACAGAAACTCAGTCTCTTTCCATCCCTATATGCTCTCAACACACCACATACCTGCACTAGAAGTTCCCACCCAGCTGTTGCACAATTAATGTCCATTTATTACTCACTATTGCTACAAACAGTAAACAACACTGGATTCTCTCCCACTATCATTCATTGGCAGAATATCCACTATCAAAATAACAATATTACCTTAAAAAACAACTTATTCTCAATAATACCTATTCAATCTTCTCCTACCTGGTTTAAAACCTTAGACTCCATCATCTCCAAATTCTACTAGAAAAACAAACCATCTAGGATCAAATAACTACATTACAGAAACATTGAACTCAGAGAGGCCTCGAAACTCCTAATTTCCAACAATACCTCTCCGCAAATCAACTACAGTATAATAAAATGGGTAAAACCTAATCAAGCAGTGGGACAAACATTAAGTAAGGAAATACACATTGCAGACTTACCATATATTAGCACAACACTCAAACGCCACCCCTGTTTCAAAAACACAGTTACAGCATCAACTCTCACAGCTTTGTAGAAACTGCACAAGAGCACAAACAGCGTACTTTCACCCATTAAATACTCACCTAAATGGCACAACCCTGAGTCCCCTACCATCATCAAAATACCAAAACTACCAAAACTAAATGGTAAGAAAAAGGTATTACACACTTTCATCATATACTACAGAACAATAGCCTAGCAACAGTTTCACACCTAACACAAAAATATATGGCATTGAGAGTAATCAGTTTCTGGAATATCTCCAGCTTAGATCTGAATTAAACTAAAACATTAAGAATAAAACAGTACTAGACCTTACTCTTTCAATCTCAGAATTCCTTAATATTCTCTCCACAAAAATGTATAGGTTCTTATCTGAAATGGACCAAACATCTCAGCTTCATCTCTTCCTCTGTCTGTTTCATCTTCTTCTCTCTTTGCTTCATCTCTTCCTCTTTTTAGTACAGCTTATCCTCTCTCTGGTTCCTCTTTATATATCTCTGATTAATGTCCTCCTCTCTCTTCTCCACGTCTTCCTGTCTTTACTTTTCTTTTTCTGTCTCTCAGCCTCTCTATGTTGTCCTCATTTTGTTTATCCTGTTTTATATAACTGTTTTTCTGTCCTCCACCAGTCTCATTTTCTCATCGTCCTTTCCTGTATATGGACTCTTAACTATCTGCCACTATTAATATTACCACTATTAACTCTCACTACTCTCATTACTCTGACCATCACTGCCATGACTATATTAAGTTCTACTACACCATGATTAATACTATAATGATTATGATCAGAGCAGTATAGATGGTTTGGTAACTTTTTTTAATCAATAATTAATAAATAGTTCTGATCATAGGAGGACGGGTCGGGTCCCGAGTCTTGGTTCCTCCCAAGGTTTCTTCCTCCAGCTCTGAGGGAGGTTCTCCTTGCCACTGTTACCGTTGGCTGCTCACTTAAATCCTTCATGTCTTCTTATGTTATATCTTTTTTTTCTGTCTTTTATTAATTACTAATTATGTAAAGCTGCTTTGTGACGACAACAGTTGTAAAGAGCTATATAAATAAATTTGACTTGACATGACTATACTCTTTACCGATCCCTTGCTCAAATGTGATTCCTGCTCCTGCTTGGACTCCATGTGTAGTTTTTCGTTGTTCTGTAGTTCTTGTAAGGTCTTGCACCCTTCAGAGTATTACTTCATCTCTGATTTCTGTTTCTCTCTCCTTTACATTTATTTCATACTTGTAGTGAGTTCATGTTTGGCCTCTCTTTTCCCCTCTGATTGTCTTCAAAATCAAATAATTCACTCTCCACAACTTCATCCCAGTCTCAATGTCAAATGTGCCACTGTCCCATTTCTCAGTGTCACGTGTCCTGCAGGTGTTGGTCAGCCTTTGCGATCTTCAGCCCTGGTCAGCATTACTGTAGGTGTTACAGAGCATGAGCTTGAGCCGAGGACAGACGTTTTCTTCCATGTTTTCTAAAATCAGTGTAATGATCTGATTTATTGTTCTCCAGATCCACAAACACTTTCCTTATGGCTTCATCTGAGTCTACAGGAAAGTCAGATAACAATCCATGACTCAAAATACACAACCTTGATTAACCCCTTAAACAGCCAATGTCCCACCGGTGGGTGGAAAGTGTTATTACACACTTCTATTACCAGAGAATAGCTCCACCCGCTTGTACAGAAGTCCTTGTAGCTACTGAATAATACACCTCGGTGTGTAATAAGCCTTGGAGAGGGGTTGCTACCAAGTTTGTCTTCAGTTTAGAAGCTAATCTGTTCATTTTTCGGAGCAGTGTTCTTACTTTTAGGAGGTGGCAGTTTTACTAGGAAGGAATGAACTAAAAACACACGACTGAAAACCACTATAGAAAAAGTCTAATGGTTTATTTCCAACAGCTACAGCACTGCACCAGTAGACGCTACAGCTGGCAATGGGATCTTGGTGGTTAACAAAAAGCTCTATAAAGTTTTCTTCACAGACTCTTATACTTGCTCCTGTGTGCTCAGTGTTCAGTAGATGCATAGTTCAGTCTTCCCTGTTTAACTCACTCACTCACCTTTAGCAGGCTGAAGATTCTCCACATGTGGGAGCTCCTAGCTCTAGTCATTAATGCTTCATATCAGTGACGTGTGTCCTTGTACGTTTAAAACTGTGTGTTTAACAAAGGCTTTATTAAGCTTTACAACCTCAAGAAAATGAGATCTATTACAATAAACAGTGCGTAACGTCTTAATATGCTGAAATACTACAAAAACATCACCACAATAATCATGACACATGTTTCTACATGTACGTATCATACACTCTGTCTCTCAGGTCAGCGAGAGTCTGTTCTGAGAGCGTGCAGCGTAGTTCTGTCTGAATCTGCTGCTGGAGATCAGCCGAGCTGCAGAGTTTCAGCCTGTAGCAGATTCCTTTCTCACCGCTGCAGTTCCCCTTTGCTCCAGCAGAGGCAGCACTGAGACAATACTCTCTCTGTCTTTCACCTCTCTCTCTCTTTCTCTCTGTGTTCTGTTTCATTGGCACTGCTGGCATGTTCTGTTTTCCTGAGGAACCCTGGTTCTCTTGTGGACCTCCTGCTGGTCTCTGGACCTCTGGACGTCTCTCAGTCAGAAAGAGCTGATGACTCTGTTCTGCAAGTGTTTCTATCCAGGTTGTTTTACCCTGCTGGATTCTTCATGACCTGTGTGAGGGTGTGAGGAGTTAAAGCACAGAGTGAAGGGCAGCAGAAGAGCTTCTCGCAGTCCAGACTGAAAGATCCATTGAAACCAGGAGCTCTTCCTCTTCTCCTTCACCTGAAGAACATCAACACACTGCACTCAGCACTCTGTACATACTGAAACCTACAGGACATCATCACCTAACACACACACAGGCATCTGTCTCACATTGTGATTCTGTGTCTGCTTCATGGACTGGTGGTCATCTTCAGAGACACTGGACATTCCTCCTTCATCCTCAAACCTGTCAATGAAATGAAACTGTTCATGTCCAGCAGTTTATTCACTTGTTCAACTGTACGTCTATGAGAGCAGCCCGTTTGACCTTAGTGTGATCTGTCCAGACCTTTTATACAGTTGTGGAAGTTTGGAAGGTTACAGTCCATCACTATTGACATGAACACCAGAGCACTGGTCATTCCAAAATCTTAATGTTAGCCTAATGAGATCATTTTACAACCATCTCTGATGTGTGTTTGGGGGTTAATGTCCTGTTGGAACACCTAATTGTGTTCGGGTTTCAACCATCTAGCTGACGGTTTGGGCTTTTGCTAAAGTATTCTGAGGTAGTCCTCCTTCTACATTATTCCACTCACTTGGTACAGCTCCAGCGCCAATGATTCTACCCTCACCATGTTTAACAGCTGGCTCCCAGAGACGTTTCTGACATGTGGACATCTATGACCATCTTTCTCAGATCTACCCTGTGCTCCTTAGACTTCCTGTTGTACTGTGTGTTGGTAAGTCCAGTGAGAGCTATCACACAAACCCTTTTTATATGGATCAGCTTCCAGATGTAGCCAATCATGATCACTAGCAGCAAGCTAAGAGACCTTGGTCCTGGCCTTGGGATTTTCAGCATCACTGAATTAATCATTTTAATTGGTGTATGAATATTTATGAACCTGAATGTATGTATTTGACAACAAATTAAATTAGTAAAGACAAGAAATCAACAACATAAGAAGACATGAAAACCCAAGACCTCCAGTGAGCAGCCAAAGGCCACAATGGCAAGGAGAAACTCCCACAGAGCCGGAGGAAGAAACCTTGGAAGGAACCAAGATTCACAAGGGGGACCCATCCATCCTCCTCTGGTGGAAGTCTTTTTACACAGTCCAGCTCTGAACTGTAGCCTTTAAATCCCATTATTATATTTCTATCAGACAGTAAATCTTTAAATATGTATTATTACACAATAAAGAACTGTCTCTCACCACTGAGGAGAAAATGAGAGATGATCTTCAAAAGTGTTTGGTGTGTCCATGGACTGACGGTCAGCAGAGGTCAGGGAGTTCTGGTCACTGAAAACACAGAACCACAGAAAGTGATCAGTTTGTACTCTGAACTCTGAGTAATCTCCTAGTTGACTCTGTATGATGATGACGAGTGAGTGGAAACAGGAAATCGCTGCATTAGATAATGAAACTCTGTCAATGCAGAAGATCATTCACTCCTAAAAAGCAGCTGCTCAACAAGAACCAATCAGAAATAATGAGAAGTACTATAAGATCATCTGGAACCTTTCAGGAACGTGCAGATCAGTCCTGGAGCTCCACTCAGGGTCCTGAGAGTTTTCCAGTTCTGGCATACAGCTCTCCTCCTCTTCAGCTTAGAGGAAGAACAAACACAGGGAGTCCTGTAAACACCACACTCAGCTTCCTGAGACACACCTTCCTTCACTGAACACCTGAAGCTGATCTGAAATAGAGAGAAGCTGGAGGTGTGTGATCAGTTCCTCCAGATCAGGACTGAACACGTCTGACTCTCACGTTCTGCTCTCAGTTCTTCACAGTAAGAGTAGAAATGTAGAACCCAATAGCAGAACGTTAAGAAAAGCCCTACAGAGTGTGGTGATGGATGGGATTCCAGACTAAAAGCATTGATAAAGGTTGTCTACAATTGCTGGAATAGAAAACTGGGGATTTCTCTTGTCATGGTTGAATTATGAGAGTTTCTTACATGGAAGTGACAAACCGTGAACCTCAAACACTGCTGTTCCTCCTTCAAAAAAAAAAAAAGAACATCTAGCAGAACCAACATCTGGAAAACGAGCCAATTCCAAAACCCCAAAACTGTTACATCACAATCTTGACGTGTTATATTTCCACCCTCCAAATACCTGTAAACCCAACCCACTAGAGTTAGGAGCAGGTGCTTTGGAGTTGATGGAATGAGACGTTTGCTACAGACGGCTACAACAGCCTGCCTTCTTCTCAACTGCACTGTCAAATGGATAATGACCCAGGATGAACCTGAACGTGGCGATGAGCTAACTATGTCTTAAAGGTACATACAGTGAGAGCCATCACACAAACCCTTTTTATGTGGATCAGCTACCAGCTGTAGCCAATCATGATCACTAGCAGCAATCTAAGAGACCTTGGTCCTGGCCTTGGGATTTTCAGCTCCACTGAATTAATAATTTAAAAAAGTGTATGAATATTTATGAACCTGAATGTATATATTTGATCAAAAAACAGACTAGAGTCCCTCAGCTGAACATAACACTGAGCTAAACTCACATCAGAAGGGAAACACCGGCTAATTTATTACTGGTAAGATTCAACGAAGCCAAAGGCAAGCGTGTCGGGGAAAGGCTATAAGCTGGCCGGTTACAATCTCTTCAGCTTACTAACAAGAGGACAGCAGCACTATAATTACTATTACTATTATTATTATTATTATTATCATTAGTATAACTACTATATATATATTTAAAAATAACATTGTTTTTGTTACAGTGTTTTATACTATGATATAATTTGTAGCTTCTGTAGGCCGAGCTTATCGCTCTCTGTAAATGGAAACTCTGAGGTATAACAGGGTGGTAAATAAGCTTTTAATATCCAACAGCCCATTTTTCACCCCAACCAACTTCACACACTTATTATTTCATATCAACCAACAACTTAAATACTCAGTAAAAGCAAACAGGGCACGTGTAAGTCTTCTTGATCAAAGCTGCTGTCTGTAGAACTGCTGCAACCAGCTTCAGGTCAAGAACGCTTCCTCTGAAGTTCTCACTGCTGTGTTTCACTGCTGTGGTTTCCTTGCTCAGTTTCCGCTCTTCTCATCTATATGTGTGTGTGTGTGTGTGTGTGTGTGTGTGTTTGTACAGTGTGTTACACAATCATTTGAGATCTTTCAGGGCCTGAACCCAGTCCAACCCTAATGCACTTCTGCTACACACTTCCACTAGGGGGAAAGTCCAGGTTGAGGGGTGATCAGACTCCTCTCTGTTTGATAATCTCCTCCTTTCTTCTCTGCTTTTCCTTTCCTCCATTTCTTCTGATCACATCTCACTTCTCTCTAACAGACGTCTGCAGATAAAGACGTGCCTCCAGTCTTCATCCTGAGAGATCTGATGCTGGATCAGTCCCAACAGCAGCTGTGCTCCCCTGCATGATGGACTGCTCCAAGTGGAAGTGTGTAGGGGGAGTGAGAATTAAGTGAATTGGGAGAGGCAGGTTAAACAGAGCCACACCTACAGAGCTCACCGCAACAAGCAGAGCTCCTCACAGCCAGAGCAGAACTGCAGAGTGGAGCTGAACGCTGAACACGACAGTCCCTACACTCACTTTCCTGCAGACACTTTTCAGAGTCCTGGATCAGACTGAGGAGAACAACACACCCCTCAGAGCTTCTGCTGGAGGTCAGGAGGTCTAATCAGGAAGGTGCTGGATGACTTTAACCATCTGATTCTTTAGATGGATAAATCAATGTACAAGTGCATCAGATCTGTCCTGTCTAAATAAAAGTGCTCGTTTTCCTTTTCAGAAATAATTCAATAAAGATAATATTTAATGATGGGCAGCTTTCCAAAATAAAAGTCCAGTAGATCATATTTCCTGAGGATCTACTCTCATGTACTTACCAGCATCTCTGACTGGAGCTGTCTCCATGACCAGTTCTTGCTCTTCTTGTTTGGGTTTTTTTTGGTTCAGTTTCACATTTATATGAGATCTTTAGGAGCCTGGACCCAATTCCACCCCAGCTTACTTCTGCTACACACTTCCACTAGGGACAATCCAAGTTCCTGGGGGGATCCAACTACTTACAGTGTTAGAACTCATGAAATTCCTGAGCAATTCATGCCTTAATCTGAATGAATTGTCTGATTTAATAGAAAAGCAACAGATACAATCAGTGAAACTCTCGTTCCAGTCTAAATTCTGAGAGATCTGATGCTGGATCAGGTGTAGAATCAGCTGTGCTCCCCTGCATGATGGACTGCTCCAAGTGGAAGTGTATAGGGGAAGTCAGTACAAGGTGAATTTGGGCAACATCCCATGTTTGAAGCAGGAAGTCTGTGCTGGAGATCGAGCAGATGCCACACCCACAGAGTTCATATCAGCCATGTGTGTTTGAGATATTCAGATGTGAAATGTGAAAGTGCTGCTGTTCTTCATGCAGTTTTTAAACTCTGCTGTGATGTGGGGGTTCTGTGATCCAGAGCTGGAAAATCCAGCTGGAAAATCCAGTAAATCCAGCCAATCAGAGCAGAGCTCATTGTTACTTACATTCGGTCCAACAGCCCTTTTCCTGCAGACCCAGTTTAAAGTATGATCATGTTCTCCTGCAGTTCTGGATCAGACAGAACAACAGAGCTCAGAGGAGTCTCCTCTGGAATAGCTGAACCAGTCAGACCAGGAGGACCAGTGAACCACCACTGATCCTCCTTAGAAACCCGTCTGTAGGAGACGAAGGGTGTGAGAGCTTCAGGGTAGAAGTGAAGTTGTTTCCCGCTCAAATTTCAGTCACATGAACACTGAACCAACAAGAGCTGAACACACACACACACACACACACACACACACACACACACACACTTAGGAACTTCTCTAAACATACTTTCCAGTCAACAAGTCAAGTCACATCAGTCAATAATAAAGGCTGCAGATTCCTTTATGGCTTAAAAAACACCTGTATCAATAATATGTTATATAAAGTTCTCTTTAGAAGTATGGAGTAATGATAATAATAATAATAACGATAATGATAATAATAATAACGGTAATGATAATAATAGTAATGATAACAATAACAATGATAATAATGGTAATAATGTCAAACATTTTAAAGACGTCCTGCAGTTAAATGACATTCCTCCACCTCCTCCCGAAAAACGAATCCCATCCAGATAAGGCTACAGATTGCCTGGCTAAATGGAGGAGCACTGCTTTGTGAAACACCTCTCCAGATCTTGCTGCTCTTCTCATGTGTTTTTGTGTTCAGCAGAGTTGAGATCTTCAACACTTCAACCACTACGTTCTTCCTAATGATTTGTCTCTTCCAGCTTCTTCGGAGATGGCAGTATAGTTCTAAATATTAAAAGCACATTGAATTACTTGACACCCAACACACAACAAATGATGACCTTCACATTGAGAAGATCTCTGACAGGAACTCTGACTCTCATTCTGAGGAGCCTGTCTTCTGAACTCAACTGGGTGTTTCACTGCTGTGGTTTCCTTGCTCAGTTCTTGTTATTCTCATTGATGTGTGTATGTGTGTGTGTGTGTGTGTGTGTGTGTGTGTGTGTGTGTGTGTGTGTATATAGTGTGTTACACAATCATTTGAGATCTTTCAGGGCCTGAACCCAGTCCAACCCTAATGCACTGCTGCTACACACTTCCACTAGGGGGAAAGTCCAGGTTGAGGGGTGATCAGACTCCTCTCTGTTTGATAATCTCCTCCTTTCTTCTCTGCTTTTCCTTTCCTCCATTTCTTCTGATCACATCTCACTTCTCTCTAACAGACGTCTGCAGATAAAGACGTGCCTCCAGTCTTCATCCTGAGAGATCTGATGCTGGATCAGTCCCAACAGCAGCTGTGCTCCCCTGCATGATGGACTGCTCCAAGTGGAAGTGTGTAGGGGGAGTGAGAATTAAGTGAATTGGGAGAGGCAGGTTAAACAGAGCCACACCTACAGAGCTCACCGCAACAAGCAGAGCTCCTCACAGCCAGAGCAGAACTGCAGAGTGGAGCTGAACGCTGAACACGACTGAGTTCAGTCCCTACACTCACTTTCCTGCAGACACTTTTCAGAGTCCTGGATCAGACTCACACACACACACACACACACACACACACACACACACACACACACACACTTAGCAACTACTCTAAACATGCTTTCCGGTCAACAAGTCAAGTCACGTCAGTCAATAATAAAGGCTGCAGATTCCTTTATGGCTTAAAAACATCTGTATCAATAATATGTTATATACAGTTCTCTTTAGAAGTATGGAGTAATGATAATAATAATAACGATAATTTGAATAATGGTAATAATAATGATAATAATGCCACTGTCCCATTTCTCAGTGTCACATGTGTCCTGCAGGTGTTGGTCAGCCTTTGCGATCTTCAGCCCTGGTCAGCATTACTGTAGGTGTTACAGAGCATGAGCTTGAGCCGAGGACAGACGTTTTCTTCCATGTTTTCTATAATCAGTGTAATGATCTGATTTATTGTTCTCCAGATCCACAAACACTTTCCTTATGGCTCTATCTGAGTCTACAGGAAAGTCAGATAACAATCCATGACTCAAAATACACAACCTTGATTAACCCCTTAAACAGCCAATGTCCCACCGGTGGGTGGAAAGTGTTATTACACACTTCTATTACCAGAGAATAGCTCCACCCGTTTGTACAGAAGTCCTTGTAGCTACTGAATAATACACCTCGGTGTGTAATAAGCCTTGGAGAGGGGTTGCTACCAAGTTTGTCTTCAGTTTAGAAGCTAATCTGTTCATTTTTCGGAGCAGTGTTCTTACTTTTAGGAGGTGGCAGTTTTACTAGGAGGGAATGAACTAAAAACACACGACTGAAAACCACTATAGAAAAAGTCTAATGGTTTATTTCCAACAGCTACAGCACTGCTCCAGTAGACACTACAGCTGGCAATGGGATCTTGGTGGTTAACAAAAAGCTCTATAAAGTTTTCTTCACAGACTCGTATACTTGCTCCTGTGTGCTCAGTGTTCAGTAGATGCATAGTTCAGTCTTCCCTGTTTAACTCACTCACTCACCTTTAGCAGGCTGAAGATTCTCCACATGTGGGAGCTCCTAGCTCCTAGCTCTAGTCATTAATGCTTCATTTCAATGACGTGTGTCCTTGTACGTTTAAAACTGTGTGTTTAACAAAGGCTTTATTAAGCTTTACAACCTCAAGAAAATGAAATCTATTACAATAAACAGTGCGTAACGTCTTAATATGCTGAAATACTAGAAAAACAGCACCACAATAATCATGACACATGTTTCTACATGTACGTATCATACACTCTGTCTCTCAGGTCAGCGAGAGTCTGTTCTGAGAGAGTGCAGCGTAGTTCTGTCTGAATCTGCTGCTGGAGATCAGCCGAGCTGCAGAGTTTCAGCCTGTAGCAGATTCCTTTCTCACCGCTGCAGTTCCCCTTTGCTCCAGCAGAGGCAGCACTGAGACAATACTCTCTCTGTCTTTCACCTCTCTCTCTCTTTCTCTCTGTGTTCTGTTTCATTGGCACTGCTGGCATGTTCTGTTTTCCTGAGGAACCCTGGTTCTCTTGTGGACCTCCTGCTGGTCTCTGGACCTCTGGACGTCTCTCAGTCAGAAAGAGCTGATGACTCTGTTCTGCAAGTGTTTCTATCCAGGTTGTTTTACCCTGCTGGATTCTTCATGACCTGTGTGAGGGTGTGAGGAGTTAAAGCACAGGGTGAAGGGCAGCAGAAGAGCTTCTCGCAGTCCAGACTGAAAGATCCACTGAAACCAGGAGCTCTTCCTCTTCTCCTTCACCTGAAGAACATCAACACACTGCACTCAGCACTCTGTACATACTGAAACCTACAGGACATCATCACCTAACACACACACAGGCATGTGTCTCACATTGTGATTCTGTGTCTGCTTCATGGACTGGTGGTCATCTTCAGAGACACTGGACATTCCTCCTTCATCCTCAAACCTGTCAATGAAATGAAACTGTTCATGTCCAGCAGTTTATTCACTTGTTCAACTGTACGTCTATGAGAGCAGCACGTTTGACCTTAGTGTGATCTGTCTAGACCTTTTATACAGTTGTGGAAGTTTGGAAGGTTACAGTCAATCACTATTGACATGAACACCAGAGCACTGGTCATTCCAAAATCTTAATGTTAGCCTACTGAGATCATTTTACAACCATCTCTGATGTGTGTTTGGGGGTTAATGTCCTGTTGGAACACCTAATTGTGTTCGGGTTTCAACCATCTAGCTGACGGTTTGGGCTTTTGCTAAAGAATTCTGAGGTAGTCCTCCTTCTACATTATTCAACTCACTTGGTACAGCTCCAGCGCCAATGATTCTACCCTCACCATGTTTAACAGCTGGCTCCCAGAGATGTTTCTGACTTGTGGACATCTATGACCATCCTTCTCAGATCTATCCTGTGCTCCTTAGACTTCCTGTTGTACTGCATGTTGGTAAGTCCAGTGAGAGCCATCACACTTTTTATATGGATCAGCTTCCAGATGTAGCTAATCATGATCACTAGCAGCAATCTAAGAGACCTTGGTCCTGGCCTTGGGATTTTCAGCACCACTGAATTAATCAATTAAAATCAATTAATTAATTGGTGTATGAATATTTATGAACCTGATTGTATGTATTTGACAACAAATTAAATTAGTAAAGACAAGAAATCAACAACATAAGAAGACATGAACACCCAAGACCTCCAGTGAGCAGCCAAATGCCACAATGGCAAGGAGAAACTTCCACAGAACTGGAGGAAGAAACCTTGGAAGGAACCAAGATTCACAAGGGGGACCCATCCTCCTCTTTTTACACAGTCCAGCTCTGAACTGTAGCCTTTAAATCCCATTATTATATTTCTATCAGTCAGTAAATCTTTAAATATGTATTATTACACAGTAAAGAACTGTCTCTCACCACTGAGGAGAAAATGAGAGATGATCTTCAAAAGTGTTTGGTGTGTCCATGGACTGACGGTCAGTGGAGGTCAGGGAGTTCTGGTCACTGAAAACACAGAACCACAGAAAGTGATCAGTTTGTACTCTGAACTCTGAGTAATCTCCTAGTTGACTCTGTATGATGATGACGAGTGAGTCTAAACAGAAAATCGCTGCATTAGATAATGAAACTCTGTCAAAGCAGAAGATCATTCACTCCTAAAAAGCAGCTGCTCAACAAGAACCAATCAGAAATAATGAGAAGTGCTATAAGATCATCTGGAACCTTTCAGAAACGTGCAGATCAGTCCTGGAGCTCCACTCAGGGTCCTGAGAGTCTTCCAGTTCTGGCATACAGCTCTCCTCCTCTTCAGCTTAGAGGCAGAACAAACACAGGGAGTCCTGTAAACACCACACTCAGCTTCCTGAGACACACCTTCCTTCACTGAACACCTGAAGCTGATCTGAAATAGAGAGAAGCTGGAGGTGTGTGATCAGTTCCTCCAGATCAGGACTGAACACGTCTGACCCTCATGTTCTGCTTTCAGTTCTTCACAGTAAGTGTAGAAATGTAGAACCCAATAGCAGAACGTTAAGAAAAGCCCTACAGAGTGTGGTGATGGACAGGATTCCAGATTAAAGGCATTGATAAAGGTGGTCTACAAATGCTGGAATAGAAAACTGGGGATTTCTCTTGTCATGGTTGAATTGTGAGAGTTGTTTACATGGAAGCGACAAACCGTGAACCTCAAACACTGCTCTTCCTCATTCAAAAAAAAAAAAAAAATAGACATCTAGCAGAACCAACATCTGGATAATGAGCCGATTCCAAAACCCCAAAACTGTTACATCAGAGTCTTGACGTGTTATATTTACACCCTCCAAATACCTGTAAACCCTAGTCAGAGCTGGTGAGTTAGGAGCAGGTGCTTCGGAGTTGATGGGATGAGACGTTTGCTACAGACGGCTACAACAGCCTGCCTTCTTCTCAACTGCACTGTCAAATGGATAATGACCCATGATGCACCTGAACGTGGCGATGAGCTAACTATGTCTTAAAGGTACAGCAGACCGTTGACTGTTACAGACTTCAGGAGAAGATGGTGGTGTTGATACTGGAGAGCGGCTCTTCAACCTCCAGACTCTGCTAGTTATGGGAATATAGGTTGCTACGGGAACCAGACCATCTCTGATGTGTGTTTGGGGTTCATGTCCTGTTGGAACACCCAATTGTGTTCGGGTTTCAACCATCTAGCTGATGATTTGGGCTTTTGCTAAAGAATTCTGAGGTAGTCCTCCTTCTACATTATTCAGCTCACTTGGTACAACTCCAACGCCGATGATTCTACCCTCACCATGTTTAACAGCTGGCTCCCAGAGACGTTTCTGACTTGTGGACATCTATGACAATCCTTCTCAGATCTACCCTGTGCTCCTTAGACTTCCTGTTGTATTGTGTGTTGGTCAGTCCAGTGAGAGCCATCACACAAACCCTTTTTATGTGGATCAGCTACCAGCTGTAGCCAATCATGATCACTAGCAGCAATCTAAGAGACCTTGGTCCTGGCCTTGAGATTTTCAGCACCACTGAATTAATCATTAAATTAGTGTATGAATATTTATGAACCTGAATGAATATATTTGATCAAAAAACAGACTGGAGTCCCTCAGCTGAACCAAACACTGAGCTAAACTCACATCAGAAGGGAAACACCGGCTAATTTATTACTGGTAAGATTCAACGAAGCCAAAGGCAAGCGAGTCGGGGAAAGGCTATAAGCTGACCGGTTACAATCTCTTCAGCTTACTAACAGCATATTGTGCTTAACAAGAGGACAGCAGCACTATAATTATTATTACAATTATTATTATTATTATTATTATTATTAGTAGTAGTAGTAGTATAGCTACTATATATATATTTAAAAATAACATTGTTTTTGTTACAGTGTTGTATACTATGATATAATTTGTAGCTTCTGTAGGCCGAGCTTATCGCTCTCTGTAAATGGAAACTCTGAGGTATAACAGGGTGGTAAATAAGCTTTTAATATCCAACAGCCCATTTTTCACCCCAACCAACATCACACACTTATTATTTCATATCAACCAACAACTTAAATACTCAGTAAAAGCAAACAGGGCACGTGTAAGTCTTCTTGATCAAAGCTGCTGTCTGTAGAACTGCTGTAACCAGCTTCAGGTCAAGAACGCTTCCTCTGAAGTTCTCACTGCTGTGTTTCACTGCTGTGGTTTCCTTGCTCAGTTTCCGCTCTTCTCATCTATGTGTCTGTGTGTGTGTGTGTGTGTGTGTGTGTGTGTGTGTGTGTGTGTATAGTGTGTTACACAGTCATTCGAGATCTTTCAGGGCCTGAACCCAGTCCAACCCTAATGCACTTCTGCTACACACTTCCACTAGGGGGAAAGTCCAGGTTGAGGGGTGATCAGACTCCTCTCTGTTTGATAATCTCCTCCTTTCTTCTCTGCTTTTCCTTTCCTCCATTTCTTCTGATCACATCTCACTTCTCACTAACAGACGTCTGCAGATAAAGACGTGCCTCCAGTCTTCATCCTGAGAGATCTGATGCTGGATCAGTCCCAACAGCAGCTGTGCTCCCCTGCATGATGGACTGCTCCAAGTGGAAGTGTGTAGGGGGAGTGAGAATGAAGTGAATTGGGAGAGGCAGGTTAAACAGAGCCACACCTACAGAGCTCACCGCAACAAGCAGAGCTCCTCACAGCCAGAGCAGAACTGCAGAGTGAAGCTGAACGCTGAACACGACTGAGTTCAGTCCCTACACTCACTTTCCTGCAGACACTTTTCAGAGTCCTGGATCAGACTGAGGAGAACAACACACCCCTCAGAGCTTCTGCTGGAGGTCAGGAGGTCTAATCAGGAAGGTGCTGGATGACTTTAATGGTTTCTGATTCTTTAGATGGATAAATCAATGTACACGTGCATCAGATCTGTCCTGTCTAAATAAAAGTCCTTGTTTTCCTTTTCAGAAATAATTCAATAAAGATAATATTTAATGATGGGCAGCTTTCCAAAATAAAAGTCCAGTAGATCATATTTCCTGAGGATCTACTCTCATGTACTTACCAGCATCTCTGACTGGAGCTGTCTCCATGACCAGTTCTTGCTCTTCTTGTTTGGGTTTTTTTTGGTTGAGTTTCACATTTATATGAGATCTTTAGGAGCCTGGACCCAATTCCACCCCAGCTTACTTCTGCTACACACTTCCACTAGGGACAATCCAAGTTCCTGGGGGGATCCAACCACTTACAGTGTCAGAACTCATGAAATTCCTCAGCAATTCATGCCTTAATCTGAATGAATTGTCTGATTTAATACAAAAGCAACAGATACAATCAGTAAAACTCTCGTTCCAGTCTGAATTCTGAGAGATCTGATGCTGGATCAGGTGTAGCATCAGCTGTGCTCCCCTGTATGATGGACCGCTCCAAGTGGAAGTGTGTAGGGGAAGTCAGTACGAAGTGAATTTGGGCAACATCCCATGTTTGAAGCAGGAAGTCTGTGCTGGAGATCGAGCAGATGCCACACCCACAGAGTTCATATCAGCCGTGTGTGTTTGAGATATTCAGATGTGAAATGTGAAAGTGCTGCTGTTCTTCATGCAGTTTTTAAACTCTGCTGTGATGTGGGGGTTCTGTGATCCAGAGCTGGAAAATCCAGCTGGAAAATCCAGCTGGAAAATCCAGTAAATCCAGCCAATCAGAGCAGAGCTCATTGTTACTTACATTCGGTCCGACAGCCCTTTTCCTGCAGACCCAGTTTAAAGTATGATCATGTTCTCCTGCAGTTCTGGATCAGACAGAACAACAGAGCTCAGAGGAATCTCCTCTGGAATAGCTGAACCAGTCAGACCAGGAGGACCAGTGAACCACCACAGATCCTCCTTAGAAACCCGGCTGTAGGAGACGAAGGGTGTGAGAGCTTCAGGGTAGAAGTGAGGTTGTTTCCCGCTCAAATTTCAGTCACATGAACACTGAACCAACAAGAGCTGAACACACACATACAAACACACACACACACACACACACACACACACACACACTCTCTCTCTCTCACACACACATACACACACACTCACACACACTTAGGAACTACTGTAGACATACTTTCCAGTCAACAAGTCAAGTCACGTCAGTCAATAATAAATTAAAAACATCTGTATCAATAATATGTTATATACAGTTCTCTTTAGAAGTATGGAGTAATGATAATAATAATAACGATAATTTTAATAATGGTAATAATAATGATAATAATGATAATAATGCCACTGTCCCATTTCTCAGTGTCACATGTGTCCTGCAGGTGTTGGTCAGCCTTTGCGATCTTTAGCCCTGGTCAGCATTACTGTAGGTGTTACAGAGCATGAGCTTGAGCCGAGGACAGACGTTTTCTTCCATGTTTTCTATAATCAGTGTAATGATCTGATTTATTGTTCTCCAGATCCACAAACACTTTCCTTATGGCTCCATCTGAGTCTACAGGAAAGTCAGATAACAATCCATGACTCAAAATACACAACCTTGATTAACCCCTTAAACAGCCAATGTCCCACCGGTGGGTGGAACGTGTTATTACACACTTCTATTACCAGAGAATAGCTCCACCCGTTTGTACAGAAGTCCTTGTAGCTACTGAATAATACACCTCGGTGTGTAATAAGCCTTGGAGAGGGGTTGCTACCAAGTTTGTCTTCAGTTTAGAAGCTAATCTGTTCATTTTCCGGAGCAGTGTTCTTACTTTTAGGAGGTGGCAGTTTTACTAGGAGGGAATGAACTAAAAACACACGACTGAAAACCACTATAGAAAAAGTCTAATGGTTTATTTCCAACAGCTACAGCACTGCACCAGTAGACGCTACAGCTGGCAATGGGATCTTGGTGGTTAACAAAAAGCTCTATAAAGTTTTCTTCAGACTCGTATACTTGCTCCTGTGTGCTCAGTGTTCAGTAGATGCATAGTTCAGTCTTCCCTGTTTAACTCACTCACTCACCTTTAGCAGGCTGAAGATTCTCCACATGTGGGAGCTCCTAGCTCCTAGCTCTAGTCATTAATGCTTCATATCAATGACGTGTGTCCTTGTACGTTTAAAACTGTGTGTTTAACAAAGGCTTTATTAAGCTTTACAACCTCAATAAAATGAGATCAATTACAATAAACAGTGCATAACGTCTTAATATGCTGAAATACTACAAAAACATCACCACAATAATCATGACACATGTTTCTACATGTACGTATCATACACTCTGTCTCTCAGGTCAGCGAGAGTCTGTTCTGAGAGCGTGCGGCGTAGTTCTGTCTGAATCTGCTGCTGGAGATCAGCCGAGCTGCAGAGTTTCAGCCTGTAGCAGATTCCTTTCTCACTGCTGCAGTTCCCCTTTGCTCCAGCAGAGGCAGCACTGAGACAATACTCTCTCTGTCTTTCACCTCTCTCTCTCTCTCTCTCTCTCTTTCTCTCTCTGTGTTCTGTTTCATTGGCACTGCTGGCATGTTCTGTTTTCCTGAGGAACCCTGGTTCTCTTGTGGACCTCTTGCTGGTCTCTGGACCTCTGGACCTCTCTCAGTCAGAAACAGCTGATGACTCTGTTCTGCAAGTGTTTCTATCCAGGTTGTTTTACCCTGCTGGATTCTTCATGACCTGTGTGAGGGTGTGAGGAGTTAAAGCACAGGGTGAAGGGCAGCAGAAGAGCTTCTCGCAGTCCAGACTGAAAGATCCATTGAAACCAGGAGCTCTTCCTCTTCTCCTTCACCTGAAGAACATCAACACACTGCACTCAGCACTCTGTACATACTGAAACCTACAGGACATCATCACCTAACACACACACAGGCATGTGTCTCACATTGTGATTCTGTGTCTGCTTCATGGACTGGTGGTCATCTTCAGAGACACTGGACATTCCTCCTTCATCCTCAAACCTGTCAATGAAATGAAACTGTTCATGTCCAGCAGTTTATTCACTTGTTCAACTGTACGTCTATGAGAGCAGCACGTTTGACCTTAGTGTGATCTGTCTAGACCTTTTATACAGTTGTGGAAGTTTGGAAGGTTACAGTCAATCACTATTGACATGAACACCAGAGCACTGGTCATTCCAAAATCTTAATGTTAGCCTACTGAGATCATTTTACAACCATCTCTGATGTGTGTTTGGGGGTTAATGTCCTGTTGGAACACCTAATTGTGTTCGGGTTTCAACCATCTAGCTGACGGTTTGGGCTTTTGCTAAAGTATTCTGAGGTAGTCCTCCTTCTACATTATTCAACTCACTTGGTACAGCTCCAGCGCCAATGATTCTACCCTCACCATGTTTAACAGCTGGCTCCCAGAGACGTTTCTGACTTGTGGACATCTATGACCATCCTTCTCAGATCTACCCTGTGCTCCTTAGACTTCCTGTTGTACTGCGTGTTGATCAGTCCAGTGAGAGCCATCACACAAACCCTTTTTATATGGATCAGCTTCCAGATGTAGCTAATCATGATCACTAGCAGCAAGCTAAGAGACCTTGGTCCTGGCCTTGGGATTTTCAGCACCACTGAATTAATCGTTTTAATTGGCATATGAATATTTATGAACCTGAATGTATGTATTTGACAACAAATTAAATTAGTAAAGACAAGAAATCAACAACATAAGAAGACATGAAAACCCAAGACCTCCAGTGAGCAGCCAAAGGCCACAATGGCAAGGAGAAACTCCCTGGAGGAACTGGAGGAAGTAGTTCCTCCAGGGAGTACATGGAGGAACTGGAGGAAGAAACCTTGGAAGGAACCAAGATTCACAAGGGGGACCCATCCATCCTCCTCTGGTGGAAGTCTTTTTACACAGTCCAGCTCTGAACTGTAGCCTTTAAATCCCATTATTTTATTTCTATCAGTCAGTAAATCTTTAAATATGTATTATTACACAGTAAAGAACTATCTCTCACCACTGAGGAGAAAATGAGAGATGATCTTCAAAAGTGTTGGGAGTGTCCATGGACTGGCGGTCAGCGGAGGTCTGGGAGTCTTGGTCACTCTCACTGAAAACACAGAAACACAGAAAGTGATCAGTTTGTACTCTGAACTCTGAGTAATCTCCTAGTTGACTCTGTATGATGATGACGAGTGAGTCTAAACAGAAAATCGCTGCATTAGATAATGAAACTCTGTCAAAGCAGAAGATCATTCACTCCTAAAAAGTAGCTGCTCAACAAGAACCAATCAGAAATAATGAGAAGTGCTATAAGATCATCTGGAACCTTTCAGGAACGTGCAGATCAGTCCTGGAGCTCCACTCAGGGTCCTGAGAGTCTTCCAGTTTTGGCATACAGCTCTCCTCCTCTTCAGCTTAGAGGCAGAACAAACACAGGGAGTCCTGTAAACACCACACTCAGCTTCCTGAGACACACCTTCCTTCACTGAACACCTGAAGCTGATCTGAAATAGAGAGAAGCTGGAGGTGTGTGATCAGTTCCTCCAGATCAGGACTGAGCACGTCTGACTCTCACGTTCTGCTCTCAGTTCTTCACAGTAAGAGTAGAAATGTAGAACCCAATAGCAGAACGTTAAGAAAAGCCCTACAGAGTGTGGTGATGGACAGGATTCCAGACTAAAGGCATTGATAAAGGTGGTCTACAAATGCTGGAATAGAAAACTGGGGATTTCTCTTGTCATGGTTGAATTGTGAGAGTTCTTTACATGGAAGCGACAAACCGTGAACCTCAAACACTGCTCTTCCTCATTCAAAAAAAAAAAAATAGACATCTAGCAGAACCAACATCTGGAAAATGAGCTGATTCCAAAACCCCAAAACTGTTACATCAGAGTCTTGACATGTTATATTTACACCCTCCAAATACCTGTAAACCCTAGTCAGAGCTGGTGAGTTAGGAGCAGGTGCTTCGGAGTTGATGGGATGAGACGTTTGCTACAGACGGCTACAACAGCCTGCCTTCTTCTCAACTGCACTGTCAAATGGATAATGACCCATGATGCACCTGAACGTGGCGATGAGCTAACTATGTCTTAAAGGTACAGCAGACCGTTGACTGTTACAGACTTCAGGAGAAGATGGTGGTGTTGATACTGGAGAGCGGCTCTTCAACCTCCAGACTCTGCTAGTTATGGGAATATAGGTTGCTACGGGAACCAGACCATCTCTGATGTGTGTTTGGGGTTCATGTCCTGTTGGAACACCCAATTGTGTTCGGGTTTCAACCATCTAGCTGATGATTTGGGCTTTTGCTAAAGAATTCTGAGGTAGTCCTCCTTCTACATTATTCAGCTCACTTGGTACAACTCCAACGCCGATGATTCTACCCTCACCATGTTTAACAGCTGGCTCCCAGAGACGTTTCTGACTTGTGGACATCTATGACAATCCTTCTCAGATCTACCCTGTGCTCCTTAGACTTCCTGTTGTACTGTGTGTTGGTCAGTCCAGTGAGAGCCATCACGCAAACCCTTTTTATGTGAATCAGCTACCAGCTGTAGCCAATCATGATCACTAGCAGCAATCTAAGAGACCTTGGTCCTGGCCTTGAGATTTTCAGCACCACTGAATTAATCATTAAATTAGTGTATGAATATTTATGAACCTGAATGAATATATTTGATCAAAAAACAGACTGGAGTCCCTCAGCTGAACCAAACACTGAGCTAAACTCACATCAGAAGGGAAACACCGGCTAATTTATTACTGGTAAGATTCAACGAAGCCAAAGGCAAGCGAGTCGGGGAAAGGCTATAAGCTGACCGGTTACAATCTCTTCAGCTTACTAACAGCATATTGTGCTTAACAAGAGGACAGCAGCACTATAATTATTATTACTATTATTATTATTATTATTATTATTATTATTATTATTATTAGTAGTAGTAGTATAGCTACTATATATATATTTAAAAATAACATTGTTTTTGTTACAGTGTTTTATACTATGATATAATTTGTAGCTTCTGTAGGCCGAGCTTATCGCTCACTGTAAATGGAAACTCTGAGGTATAACAGGGTGGTAAATAAGCTTTTAATATCCAACAGCCCATTTTTCACCCCAACCAACATCACACACTTATTATTTCATATCAACCAACAACTTAAATACTCAGTAAAAGCAAACAGGGCACGTGTAAGTCTTCTTGATCAAAGCTGCTGTCTGTAGAACTGCTGTAACCAGCTTCAGGTCAAGAACGCTTCCTCTGAAGTTCTCACTGCTGTGTTTCACTGCTGTGGTTTCCTTGCTCAGTTTCCGCTCTTCTCATCTATGTGTCTGTGTGTGTGTGTGTGTGTGTGTGTGTGTGTGTGTATAGTGTGTTACACAGTCATTCGAGATCTTTCAGGGCCTGAACCCAGTCCAACCCTAATGCACTTCTGCTACACACTTCCACTAGGGGGAAAGTCCAGGTTGAGGGGTGATCAGACTCCTCTCTGTTTGATAATCTCCTCCTTTCTTCTCTGCTTTTCCTTTCCTACATTTCTTCTAATCACATCTCACTTCTCACTAACAGACGTCTGCAGATAAAGACGTGCCTCCAGTCTTCATCCTGAGAGATCTGATGCTGGATCAGTCCCAACAGCAGCTGTGCTCCCCTGCATGATGGACTGCTCCAAGTGGAAGTGTGTAGGGGGAGTGAGAATGAAGTGAATTGGGAGAGGCAGGTTAAACAGAGCCACACCTACAGAGCTCACCGCAACAAGCAGAGCTCCTCACAGCCAGAGCAGAACTGCAGAGTGGAGCTGAACGCTGAACACGACTGAGTTCAGTCCCTACACTCACTTTCCTGCAGACACTTTTCAGAGTCCTGGATCAGACTGAGGAGAACAACACACCCCTCAGAGCTTCTGCTGGAGGTCAGGAGGTCTAATCAGGAAGGTGCTGGATGACTTTAATGGTTTCTGATTCTTTAGATGGATAAATCAATGTACACGTGCATCAGATCTGTCCTGTCTAAATAAAAGTCCTTGTTTTCCTTTTCAGAAATATTTCAATAAAGATAATATTTAATGATGGGCAGCTTTCCAAAATAAACGTCCAGTAGATCATATTTCCTGAGGATCTACTCTCATGTACTTACCAGCATCTCTGACTGGAGCTGTCTCCATGACCAGTTCTTGCTCTTCTTGTTTGGTTTTTTTTTGGTTCAGTTTCACATTTATATGAGATCTTTAGGAGCCTGGACCCAATTCCACCCCAGCTTACTTCTGCTACACACTTCCACTAGGGACAATCCAAGTTCCTGGGGGGATCCAACTACTTACAGTGTCAGAACTCATGAAATTCCTCAGCAATTCATGCCTTAATCTGAATGAATTGTCTGATTTAATACAAAAGCAACAGATACAATCAGTGAAACTCTCGTTCCAGTCTGAATTCTGAGAGATCTGATGCTGGATCAGGTGTAGAATCAGCTGTGCTCTCCTGCATGATGGACCGCTCCAAGTGGAAGTGTGTAGGGGAAGTCAGTACGAAGTGAATTTGGGCAACATCCCATGTTTGAAGCAGGAAGTCTGTGCTGGAGATCGAGCAGATGCCACACCTACAGAGTTCATATCAGCCATGTGTGTTTGAGATATTCAGATGTGAAATATGAAAGTGCTGCTGTTCTTCATGCAGTTTTTAAACTCTGCTGTGATGTGGGGGTTCTGTCATCCAGAGCTGGAAAATCCAGCTGGAAAATCCAGTAAATCCAGCCAATCAGAGCAGAGCTCATTTTTACTTATATTCGGTCCAACAGCCCTTTTCCTGCAGACCCAGTTTAAAGTATGATCATGTTCTCCTGCAGTTCTGGATCAGACAGAACAACAGAGCTCAGAGGAATCTCCTCTGGAATAGCTGAACCAGTCAGACCAGGAGGACCAGTGAACCACCACTGATCCTCCTTAGAAACCCGGCTGTAGGAGACGAAGGGTGTGAGAGCTTCAGGGTAGAAGTGAGGTTGTTTCCCGCTCAAATTTCAGTCACATGAACACTGAACCAACAAGAGCTGAGCACACACACACACACACACACACACACACACACACACACTTAGGAACTACTGTAGACATACTTTCTAGTCAACAAGTCAAGTCAGTCAATAATAAAGGCTGCAGATTCCTTTATGGCTTAAAAAACACCTGTATCAATAATATGTTATATACAGTTCTCTTTAGAAGTATGGAGTAATGATAATAATAATAACGATAATGATAATAATAGTAATGATAATGATAATGATAATAATAATAACGATAATGATAATAATAGTAATGATAATGATAATAATAGTAATGATAATGATAATAATGGTAATAATGTCAAACGTTTTAAAGACGTCCTGCAGTTAAATGAGTAATCCCATCCAGATAAGGCTACAGATTGCCTGGCTAAATGGAGGAGCACTGCTTTGTGAAACACCCCTCCAGATCTTGCTGCTCTTCTCATGTGTTCTTTGTGTTCAGCAGAGTTGAGGTCTTCAACACTTCAACCACTACGTTCTTCCTAATGATTTGTCTCTTCCAGCTTCTTCGGAGATGGCAGTATAGTTCTAAATATTAAAAGCACATTGAATTACTTGACACCCAACACACAACAAATGATGACCTTCACACTGAGAAGATCTCTGACAGGAACTCTGACTCTCATTCTGAGGAGCCTGTCTTCTGAACTCAACTGGGTGTTTCACTGCTGCGGTTTCCTTGCTCAGTTCTTGTTATTCTCGTTGATGTGTGTGTGTGTGTGTGTGTGTGTGTGTGTGTGTGTGTGTTTGTGTGTGTGTGTGTATAGTGTGTTACACAGTCATTCGAGATCTTTCAGGGCCTGAACCCAGTCCAACCCTAATGCACTGCTGCTACACACTTCCACTAGGGGGAAAGTCCAGGTTGAGGGGTGATCAGACTCCTCTCTGTTTGATAATCTCCTCCTTTCTTCTCTGCTTTTCCTTTCCTCCATTTCTTCTGATCACATCTCACTTCTCTCTAACAGATGTCTGCAGATAAAGACGTGCCTCCAGTCTTCATCCTGAGAGATCTGATGCTGGATCAGTCCCAACAGCAGCTGTGCTCCCCTGCATGATGGACTGCTCCAAGTGGAAGTGTGTAGGGGGAGTGAGAATTAAGTGAATTGGGAGAGGCAGGTTAAACAGAGCCACACCTACAGAGCTCACCGCAACAAGCAGAGCTCCTCACAGCCAGAGCAGAACTGCAGAGTGGAGCTGAACGCTGAACACGACTGAGTTCAGTCCCTACACTCACTTTCCTGCAGACACTTTTCAGAGTCCTGGATCAGACTGAGGAGAACAACACACCCCTCAGAGCTTCGGCTGGAGGTCTGATCAAGAAGGTCCTGGATGACTTTAATGGTTTCTGATTCTTCTGTTTTCTTCATCAGCTCTTGCTCTTCTGGCTTTCATGTGTGTGTTGAGCGGTGTTTGTGTGTTTGTACAGTATCTTACTCGTTCATTTCAGAGGCTGAACACAATCAACCACAGCTTACTTCATCTACACCCTTCCATGTGAGACGAACTGAGCTACAGAGGTCATCAAACTGTTCTTTAAGAAGTTGTGTTGTTTAACCATTTTCATTTCATTGTGTGTTTTTAGTCCAGTGGTTCCCAGCTTTGGTCCTAGAGAACCAGTGTTTTACAAAGAATCAGCTGTGCCCCCATCCCCTGTATTATGGACTGCTCCAAGTGGAAGTATATAAGGGAGTGAGAATGAAGTGAATTTGGGCGACGTCCTAGCTGAAGCAGGAATACAGTAAAGAGTTGTGTAGAAGAGTCACACCTACCAAACACCAACAAACAACGAACCCATTCTAGCAGCCTGTGCAGAAAAATGGTGAAATGGTGAAAAGCTAAACATGGGTTAAATAGTTTAAGATTTAAGATCTTTTGTTTCCCTTCATAGAAATGTTATTAATTATAAGATTAAATAGACACTAATTCATCGCCGTCATGCAAAAGTGATCTCCAAACATCTACAAAGTCCTACGTTACAGGAAAAGGAAAAGAACTTCTTAACTTTCAGTGTAGGAAGATTTTATTCCAGGTCATTTTGGAGTATTTCTATTGGTCGGTTTATGAAAATCTGACACAATGTAAAAAACAATTTCCAGATTCACATTAATAAATGAATACTTTTTTGCATAACAGTGACATTTGAGTTCAGTTTAATATAATATTTGAAGTATGAAATTGTTCTTCTGCAGTTCTGAACCAGTCAAACTAGTAAACCTTCTCAGATGAAGGGTATAAGAGCTTCAGGGTAGACGTCTGGGCGTATCCTGCTCAAATGTCAGTCACACAAAGAATCAACAAACAGTAACTGAACAAACATCATCAACTGAGACATTTATACCAACATGGCCTGTCCAGACAAGGACAGAAAGAGCCGTCTAAGATGTTTTCGTCTCTGATCTAAAAGGAAGGTGAATCACTTTAGGGGTTCGGTTTCGGGATGTTCTTCTCAATAAGAATGAAGTGAATTTGGGCGACGTCCTAGCTGAGGCAGGAATCATGTAAAGAGGAGTGTAGAAGAGCCACACCTACCAAACGCAGACAAACAACTCATGCAGAGAAACTGACTATGCAGATATTGATTTCACCTCACTCTTCTTTTTGAGCATTCAGCTGCCATCTGCTTATATTTATAAAAATGCTATCAGCTATAAGATATAAGATAAAAAATATTAATCAGTTACTGTCACACAAAAACTTGTATCTGCAAAATGGCAACTTTACAGAAGAAAGAAAAAACTTCAATGTATGTCAATGTAAAAAATAGTTTTTTCTATTGGTCCATTCATTGTGTAATTATGAGACAATAAAAGGAACAAGTCCCAGAATCACATTATGGAGAAAAGAGAGAAACAGCAAAGTGAAAAAATGGAGATATATTTATTTTTTGACAGCAATGAAGTGTTGAATGCTTGTGAGTTTTTTTTTGCTTATAATATGATATTTTACTATAGAAAAACAGAGAACAGAGGAGTCTCCAGTTATGTAGCTGTACCAGTCAGACCAGGAGGACCAGTGAACCATCACAGATCCTTCATATAAACCCGGCTGTAGGAGTGTAGGTGTGAAAGCTTCAGGGTAGAAGTTAGGTAGTTTCCCGCTCACATAGCCATGGAACAAACAAGAGCTGAACACACACACACACACACACACACACACACACACACACACACACTTAGGGACTACTCTAAACATGCCCTCCGGGACATTATTGTGCACTGAGTGTACTAATAGAACAGTCCCGCTGTTTCTCAATCGGACACTATTCTGTTCATCAGTATGTACTGCCACACAGCTCTGTCATCTGCACTGCCACTTTAAAACTCTATACTGTAATGATACCCCAGGATGCCTTACATCACTACATTATATTAATGTAGTTACTGCACTGTTACATTACACATAATTCATTCTGTATATTACATTATATTAATGTAATTATTACTGCACTACAATCACTTTTTACGCTTTTATGCCTCTAGCATGCTGCTCTCTTGTTTGATTTTGCTGCTGTAAAAACTGACTTTCCCTGTGGGATAAATAAAGTGATCTATCTATCTATCTATCTATCTATCTATCTATCTATCTATCTATCTATCAGTCAACAAGTCAAGTCAAGTCAGTCAATAATAAAGCCCAGAGGTAAGGACTGCTTGTTAGTAATGTTCCTCAGCTCTTCTCCAGTAGGCTCTTAGCCTCCCTCCCATCACAGAAATGTGTATTTAAGAATAAGTGTGTGTGTGTGTGTGTGTGTGTGTGTTCAGGTGGTTTGTTCAGTGTTCATGTAAGCAGGAAACCACCTTCTATCCTGACGCTTTCACACCTACACTCCTACAGCCGGGTTTATATGAAGGATCTGTGATGGTTCACTGGTCCTCCTGGTCTGACTGGTACAGCTACACAAGTGGAGACTTCTCTGAGCTCTGTTTTTCTGTCTGATCCAGAACTGCAGAAGAAAAATATCATATTTTAAGCTAAAACAAATCAAACATTCAGCGATCTGACAAAAAACATACTTCCACTTAGGAGAATCTAGGTTGCAAGGGTGATCAAACTGCTGCGTAAGATGAACATGATATAACAAGCATACTAACATTTCCCCTACAAAAACAGAATTACAGGAGTTAATCTGATCGATCTCTTTCAAACAAGACATTTATTTAACTATAGCGAATGTTTTATTCAAGTCAAAATGTCAAAATGAGGTAAAGCTGTACCAGTCAGACCAGGAGGACCAGTGAACCATCACAGATCCTTCATATAAACCCGGCTGTAGGAGTGTAGGTGTGAAAGCTTCAGGGTAGAAGTTAGGTAGTTTCCCGCTCACATAGCCATGGAACAAACAAGAGCTGAACACACACACACACACACACACACACACACACACACACACTTAGGGACTACTCTAAACATGCCCTCCGGGACATTATTGTGCACTGAGTGTACTAATAGAACAGTCCCGCTGTTTCTCAATCGGACACTATTCTGTTCATCAGTATGTACTGCCACACAGCTCTGTCATCTGCACTGCCACTTTAAAACTCTATACTGTAATGATACCCCAGGATGCCTTACATCACTACATTATATTAATGTAGTTACTGCACTGTTACATTACACATAATTCATTCTGTATATTACATTATATTAATGTAATTATTACTGCACTACAATCACTTTTTACGCTTTTATGCCTCTAGCATGCTGCTCTCTTGTTTGATTTTGCTGCTGTAAAAACTGACTTTCCCTGTGGGATAAATAAAGTGATCTATCTATCTATCTATCTATCTATCTATCTATCTATCTATCAGTCAACAAGTCAAGTCAAGTCAGTCAATAATAAAGCCCAGAGGTAAGGACTGCTCGTTAGTAATGTTCCTCAGCTCTTCTCCAGTAGGCTCTTAGCCTCCCTCCCATCACAGAAATGTGTATTTAAGAATAAGTGTGTGTGTGTGTGTGTGTGTGTGTGTGTGTGTGTTCAGGTGGTTTGTTCAGTGTTCATGTAAGCAGGAAACCACCTTCTACCCTGACGCTTTCACACCTACACTCCTACAGCCGGGTTTATATGAAGGATCTGTGATGGTTCACTGGTCCTCCTGGTCTGACTGGTACAGCTACACAAGTGGAGACTTCTCTGAGCTCTGTTTTTCTGTCTGATCCAGAACTGCAGAAGAAAAATATCATATTTTAAGCTAAAACAAATCAAACATTCAGCGATCTGACAAAAAACATACTTCCACTTAGGAGAATCTAGGTTGCAAGGGTGATCAAACTGCTGCGTAAGATGAACATGATATAACAAGCATACTAACATTTCCCCTACAAAAACAGAATTACAGGAGTTAATCTGATCGATCTCTTTCAAACAAGACATTTATTTAACTATAGCGAATGTTTTATTCAAGTCAAAATGTCAAAATGAGGTAAACGATTACATAAAACCTGAATCAAAAAATGAAACTATAAGAGCAAAACAATAGATGTATGTAGAAAACCTCTGTTAAAATATAGATCAAGCACTGGGTCAGTAGATTTTGCCTTATGCTAAGAAAAAAACACTTAAATTTGTTGCTATAAGTAGAGTAAGATGTTGGGTGAACCCACCTTGAGCTACCCTAAAAACTGCTGTCTAATAAGTCTATTTAAAATCTCACAGATGCAGTTCCCACTGGCTCCAGCAGAGGTAGGTGTAACAATACAAACCCCACCATCCCTGTTCTTGCTTGTGTTTTGCAGCTGCGATGTAAAGTTTAGAAGGAGGGAAGTGTCCTTTTATCCCCTAATAATGAATGTTTTGGTCAAGGTTCTTGGACTCTTGTGATGACAGAGGAATGGAGTGTCCAGCATGACTGTTACTGAGTCAAATAACAGGGATTGACACCAACTAGTACTGAGTCACATTTCTTATCTGTGCTGGTATTTGTAGTTTTAGCAGTACTGATAGATTTACATTACATTTACATTTATGGCATTTAGCTGACGCTCTTATCCAGAGCAACTTACAAGGTTACTCGTATTACAGAGGAGGTTCCAACGTAGTGTTAGGAGTCTTGCCCAAGGACTCTTATTGGTGTAGCGCAGTATAGTCACCCAGACCAGGAATCGAACTCTAGTCTCCCACATGGTGTGGTAGCTTACTGGCCGGTAGTGGTGTTATCTGTTGCGCCACACCAACCAAGATAACCAAGATAAAAACAATGGAACTACAGTGTGTGGCATTTATACCGGGTTCTTCAGATTGTTCTGAAAGGACTTTCCTCTCCATAATACTGATTTCTATCTAGATTTATAATATTGCAGCATAGAGGAAGATTGGATTCATTTATTGAAATAGTTGGTGTAGCATAATGGGTAACACCACCACCTTCTCCATGGAAGACTAGAGTTCGACATGCCAGTGGGCCAAACACATCAGTCTACACCAATAAGAGTCCTGGGGTAAAACCCCTAACTTTACATTCTCTACGATTCACATTTAAGAGCTCTGGAAAACAATGATGGATAAATGCTAACTTAACCAACATAGTAATTAGACCTGTCATTAGATTTGAGTTAGCAATTAATTTATTTAGAAATTGTCATTAATTGCGATTAACCCCTGTACTTGCATCCTAGCTATCATTTTAGTAGCTTCTACCTGATAATAAATGCAACCAGAGTTCAAATAATCAAACAACACCCATTGCCGCCCGCTAAATCAAAAGTACAAGCGTTATTTTCTGATGCCTAAAGGTGTCTAAAGGTGTTATAACCCAAGTTAGACATGGAAACCTGGAAACATTTGGTTTATTAATAAAACCCACAATGTGTCTCAGTGTATTTTCTGCTTTATTGTATTTCAGTGCTGTTACATACGACTGCAGATAGGTCCAATAAATGTAACAGGCCTATATACAGAAACGATGACACTGGATTGCATCACTACTAACCAGAACTATCAGCAACCACTTCAACTCTTACAGTATGTGTACCAATACTTTTGGTGTGCTGTGATTAGAAAAAAATAAAATACTACAGGTAGTGTCAGCAGAAAAAAAGGTACAGTCACAGTACAGAAGTTCAAGAATTCTCAATAGAACAAAAAACAAAAAAACATATACATTCACATAAGTTCACAATTCAAACAATCTTCATTAACTTCTGAAATACACTCACACAGCAATTTATTTGGAAGACCTGTCCACCTACTTATTCGTGCAAATGACTAATCAGCATTGCAGTGTATAACATTGCAAATACAGGCCAGCAGGTAATTTTCACATCAGCCATCAGAATGGGGAACAAATGTGGTGTCATTGGTTTTGAGCCTGGCATGGTTGTTGAGTATGTCTAGAACTGCTGTTCTCTTGGGATTTCCAGAATAATAGGTCAACAGAGAATGGCCAAACTGGTTGGCTCAACAGAAAGGATACAGTAAATCAGAAAACCCCTCTGCACAACTGTGGTGGGAAGAAAAGTTCAGCTCAGAATGCAGAACAACACCTCCAACCTTGAGGAGGATGAGCTACAACAGCAGAAGACCACGTCAGGTTCCTCATCTTTCAGCCAAGACCAGAAAGCTGAGGCTGCAGTGGCTCAGCACAGGCTCACCAAATCTGGACAGATC
Organism: Salminus brasiliensis; assembly: GCF_030463535.1. Taxonomy (NCBI): domain Eukaryota; kingdom Metazoa; phylum Chordata; class Actinopteri; order Characiformes; family Bryconidae; genus Salminus; species Salminus brasiliensis. Next base: position 31,677,124 of record NC_132892.1, read on the forward strand.
TTGAACACTGGAGAACCGTAGCCTGATCTGATGAAGTTCGATTCTACAGATGGTGGGGTCAGAATTTGGTACCACAGCATTAATCCATGGACCCAACCTGCCTTGTATCAACAGTCCAGGCTGGTGGAGGTGGTGGTGGAATGGGGATGTTTTCTTGGCTTGCTTTGGGTGGTTAATACCAATGAATCATCTCTTGAAGGCCCCAGACTATTTGAGGATTGTTGCTGCTGACCACAGTTTACCATCTCCCAGCAACTACTTCCAGCATGAAGCAAAAGTGGTCTGTTGTAAAGAACATGTCAATGAGTTCAATGTTCTTCAGTGCTGGTTCTTCCCAGTCGCCAGATCTAGAACATGGTAGAACGGAGGATTCAGGGCATGAATGTGCTCCTGAAAGAGCTGCATAAATTAAATGTTTGTTGCAGTCAAACCTAGATGGAGGCTAGTTTGAGAGCAAATGGAGGCCCTAGCTAGCACTAGCAGAATCGTCCTAATAAAAAGCTGAGTGAGTGTATATTGAGAAAGAAACCTCATTTTTCCCAAAAACTAATAAAGGACCACCATCTTTTTTTCTTTGGTTTTTCCATCCTTCTCTTCTGCTCCTCCTCATTTCTTATCTCTATTTCCATAACCATCCTCTTCCACTCCTCCTCCTCTCGTACATCTCTAATTTTCATCAGCCTCCTATTCCTCTCCACCTCCCTTATCCTTTTCTTTTCCTCCTCTCTCTTCTTCTCTTCCTCTTTCCTGATCTGACTCTCCTTCTCTACCTTACACCTCTCCACGTCCTCCATCAGCAGACGTCTCCATTCCTTCAGACTGACTGTGCTGATGTTGAAAGTGTTTCTGCTGTCATACGTCATCCTGTCTATCTTGTTGAGCAGCTCTGAAACCTGCGAGAAGTCTCTGGTTTCCCTATTGCTCAAGATGTGATGTCTGCCCCCACACAGCTGAACGAGAGTCTGGAGATCCACACTCTCATTAAGAAACTCCTCCATTGGTTTCCCCTCCAGCTGATCTGCGCCAGTGAAGAGCACCATGGTGAACTTCAGAGCTTCTTCTCCAAAGCTCTTCTGAATCCACTTCACGAAGTTCCTGTCCTCCTCTGTGAACCTCCCCAGTTTGATCACCAGCAGGAACACGTGAAGACCAGGTGAAGCCGTTGTGATACACCTCGATTCCTGGTCAGATGACAGCCACATGTCCATAAGGGGAGGTGTGTCAATAACAGTGATTCTTCTCCCTTCAACAGATCCAGTCTGTTCCTGACAGCTTCTAGTCACAGAAACAGGAGATGCTGCCGCTCTGAAAGCATATGTACCCAGGATGGTGTTTCCTGTAGTGCTCTTTCCTGCTCCAGAGTTGCCCAACATCATCAATCTCAACTCAGGTCCAACCGGACGATCTGTGGAAATGAAGAATGTTGGAAAAATAAAGTAGACAATACAGTTCAGTTCTTTAAGGGATGATCACCTGGACACGTATCTAGAATTTTATAATGATTGAGTACCTTTATTAGTAACTGAACCTCCACTGCGTAATGTCGGTAAGACAGCGGTGCCGATGAGTGCAAGTCTAATCAAAAATTTCCATCTGAATCCAGAGTTAGAGTTGGATTTCTGAGTGCTCCCCTTTACAGAAAGAAAGGTAGAACACCTCAATTATAAAATTCTTTGAGAATGTTTAAATTACAGGATATAAACTACTACTGAAGTGCAGAGCACTCTGACAAACGCAAATACAGTAATGTGCAGATGTTCTGGCAGATGTTAATGTCTGGACATTAAGGGACAGGCTCTCAGACATGAATTAAGCCTAGTTCTGTATATTCCTTTCAATGGAGAATTTCCCTTTAGAAAGCTTTGTAGTCCAGGACTGGGTTTAATCCCTGTCTAGTTTATACATACTTATATATAAATAAATAAATAAATAATCCACTTTGACGTTGTGTTTTATGAGTGTGTGTGGTGCGTTTAACCATTCCCCCTCTTCTGGGAGAAGGTCAGTAACTTCTTGTTCCTATCCAACACCTAGTTCATCTAATCAGTCCTTCATTAAAGTAAACCAGGTGAGCTGCTGATGGAAGTGAACAACCTCACCTTGCCTTGCTCTGTCTCTATCGCTGTCTTAGGCTGATGTTCTGCTCCCTCTGAGACACTGGAGATCCCAAAAGCCAGCATTTCATTTAAAAGGGTGAAAAATATGACATTAATTTCAGTAAGAAATTCTTCTTATTCTTTTTAATCTGAAGTTACATCACTGTGTTCATCATTAGAACATCTCCAAAGTTCTCCTCATGGAGTCTAGTATTATTTAGAGTTCTCCTCAGATCAACACCTGGTTTGGTGGTAAATCAGGGCTTAATGATGGTAAATCAGGTGAGCTGCTGCTGCTGATGCTGATGGAGTTGAACACATCCTCCATGCTGTGCTGGCTGGACTGGGGGGGCGTCCAGGAGAAACCTGGAGGAACCGAGCTCTGTTCTTCAGACTAGCTCACAGACAAGATCTCACTACTTTCTTTCTTCAGAATGAGAAGCTCTTGCTTCTCCTTTTTACTGGATTTATGTTCAGCTGCTTCATCTTCACCTGTTCTGATCACCTGTTCTGGAGTTTCTATGGTAAAAACGTTCAGTGCAGAGAGAAATAACCTATAATAATGGCAACCTTAAACTGAATGTGCATTAGCAATAGGGCTGCTCAATACATACCAAGAAACTGTGTTATTTGGATGATATTTTACCTGTGAGAAGAGTGGGAGAGATTTCCATTAAAAGTGTTTGGTGTGTCCATGGAGTGGTGATCAATAGAAGAGGGCTGGGTATTTTGGTCACTATCACTGCAAATAGTATTACAAAGACCCACTTGCACAAGACAAATCTGAACAGATCACAGTGGCCAACAGTTCATTCATTTAACATTGAATTTTGAACTGAACTGAAGAAATTTGCTGAAGTGAAAAACTAATTTTTTAAATAAACGTAACCTTCATAAGTAAGTGTGACTTTAATGTCTGAAGAAGTGACTTAGACAAATTAAAGGTCCAACCTTCCAGCAGGACAGAGCTCATTTTTGCTGTCACGGCCTCTGTCGTATTCCTTCTCCGTTCCCGAATATCTGAAGGTTGTCCATCTCTCACTCACTTGAACTAACAGACAGAACATAAATACTGACTTGAGAATGGAGGCAGCTCTCTCCTGCCTTTATCAGATAATACCTCATAAAAGACAAGACGGAACCTGTAGATAATCTGGGTCCCATAGTTCTTGTTGAACTTTACCTGTTATACACTATTGTTAGAAATTTGGAATCATTTAAATGCAGTATTTCTGTTTACACAATTTATAAAATGTGGATGATATGTTAATTTCATAAACTACATATTACAAAGTATATTAAAAGCAATGTTGCTAAATTAATATTCATATAGAATGTAATATATCAGATTGTTGCTGTAAGAACAAAACCCTCATATCCTCAAAATAATAATAAAAAAAACAATTCTAGGTGAAGAAAAATGTAACAAACAGTGAATAAATGTAAATACAAGTAAGTTTTGAGGATTTCTAAAATTAAGTTTTCTTTTTGTTAAAGGTTTTTTTTTTTGTTTTAATGCTTTTATACTGTTAAAAACATTAGTCAAACAACACCCACTGTGAACGGTATTGCAGCTCCACCTTTCCTTATTTAGGGACTTAATAGTACTACACTTCAAAACAACTGTACATTTAAGTTATGTAAGTGATGTAAACCATACCATATGCAAAACAAATAAGAACCATGTGTAACCAGTGCAGCCTTTGCCTGGCTACATAGTGTCTGGTGAGCCCTGTCAGCCACCGTAGTCAAGGTGATGCGCTGTTTTCCCCCTCCCTTTTCTCACGTACTAGGTGTGCTTTGGTTGAGCCAGATCAGCCACCCTAGTTGGAGCACTGCGCTGTTTTCCCCCTCCCTCTACGGAAGCGCAGGTGGATACAGTCGGGGTGAGCATTAGCTTTAGTATATATACATACGGCGGTGCTGGGTGTAGGGAGAGCTTCATTCTGCTGGGGTCTGTTGTGACTTCGGCGACGGTCATCAGACGGTAGGTTACTTCTAAAAGTGGTGCTACGTTGGGTTGTGGTTAAATATTAAGGTGTAATGTCCCTGTGCAGGTGTGTTGGTGTGCCGGTCTATGCAAGCTTCCCCCCCTTCTTCTGAGTCTGTGGTGCATTAGCACAGAGCTCTCGGAAACAGCTTCAACACTGTAGCCATGTGCTGGGGATTCACTGCGCTTTCAGCGCTCCTGTAAGCAGGTTGTGCTGAGACAGCGTCTAACAGGAGGGGAATGTGGGTTGGTGCAGCAGCTAACTGGGTGTGAGCTCGTGCATCGCAGCAGCTAAAGCGTCCTGTGTGAGCGTCGCCACTGACCAGTCCAGGGGGCGCCGGACTATTGGGACGTGCAGACCTGAAAGCAGCTACTCGTCATCTCTTGTTTTAATAATAAATGTTTAATACCTACATGGTGAAATTGGAGCCGCTGCTGTTTTGCTGGGTTTGTTACTTTTGTTTGGTTGGTTTTGCTTTTTTTTCTATTTTGTTTCCTAGTTTTATTTTGATTTGCTTTTGTTTATTATTTTGCTTGATTACTTTGCTGCTTGGTTGTTTTGTTCTATTTAAATTGATTTTGTTATTTTTGCATTTAATGATTTGGTTATCAATTGATGGCTTTATGCTGTGCATTTTTGGTTAATTGATTTACTGTTTCATTTCATTTGGCAGCAGTTCTTGGTTTATCGTGTGGAATATTTTAAAGAACTATTTTTTTTTTTTGTTTATTATTATTATTATTATTATTATTATTATTGGCTATTTGTGGGAAATCATTCTGGCTGTGGGGAGTCCTCTGGTTCCAGTGATCAGAGCCATTGTGGATTCTAATTGTCTCTTCTTCTTATAGGACATCTGGATGCTCCTTTCCTGTCTGTTCACTCGTGGTTTGGCACCTTACTTGCGGTGGTGTGAGTTCACGTGCACTGCACTTTTGCTTGTGTGTGTGTGTGTGTGTGTGTGTGTGTGTGTGTGTGTGTGTATTGGAGACTCTAGAATGCAGACAGGGCTAGGCCACCTGTAATTGGACGCCCACAGCCGATATCCCAGTTCTTTGGAGCTCCTGTAATTTTATTATATTCTTTGTTTATTTTTCTTATTGTGTTGGTTGCTAATTTTAAATAATATTAATAAATGAGTGATTTTATACATGGTGGTGAATAAACCTTTCTAATTACCTCAATCCATGTCTCTGAATATTTTTCAGGCTTACCTGTGTGTCTAGGTGCTTTTTATTACTCAGATTTATAGAATATTTCCTGGGGTGAAATTCCCCAGGTGGCGTAGTCGGGTGTTGCTATACTACCACAGGTCACACATGGTATAACAAATAACAAGTATAACGCATAACAAATTAGTTTTGTAAAGGAACTGTGTGGGTGTGAAAAACTTCCCAGGGTCCACGTGGTCTTTGCTAATAGGTCTTGCACTGCTAAATGCCTTGGTCCCTTTGTTCTGTTCCCCCATAACAAAACTGAACTGGATGGTTTCATTTTGTCATAAAGGTGAGAATATGAAACTAACAATTATGCATTTGATTTCAACATCACTCATCAAAAGCATCATGAGTTTTAAATGCAAAGCAGCCTAAAACATTGTCAACAAGCATCACGGTTTGTTGTTGTTCAACATGTAAGGCATGATTAGTTACATTAATTAGAGCCACCAAAAAGAATTTCCAATGTCCAATGCCCCTACTACAGCACTTAACTGTGTTTAAATTATACTGAGATTTGAGTAGTATGTTGTAAATAAATACATTTATGTACTTACTTAAATATGTTTAAAATACATTAACATTATGCTTGCAAGTAAACTTTGATCACGTCAAAAATAATATAGTATACATTTTATAAACAATATATATTTAAATAAATACTTTGAATTATACTTTTAGTTACATTTGCGCTTCATTTGATTTAATATACTTCTGAAATACTTGTTTTCAAACAGATATTTGAAGTGTATTAAGTGTATTAATTCACTACAGCACACTTGAAATTTTGAATAAAGTTATGTTAGTATATATTTTTTATATAAAAGGTGTAAATATAAAACTGTATACTACAAAATATTTGTTGTGCACTGCAAAGTATTTTGAGAAGTGTTCTATTTTGGTAAGACATATATGGTATATTTGTAGTTTGTAAGTATATTTATTTCATGTCTATTTTTAGTACAGTTTTTTGTACACTAAATGTATAATAGTGATGCAGTTGTAATACTTATTAAATAGTTCAATTTTAGCACAGTTGGGTACACTTAACCCAATTAATGTTAGTCTTTTGCACTATTTTTGTACAATTTAAGTATAATTAAAGTACAAAAGATGGCTGTTCTAGTTTAACACTCTTTAAGTGCATTTATTATTATTAGCTTCAAGTACAGTTTAGTGCACTGTAGCATTATTAAAATGTAATAAAGTTAGTAAAGTTTTTTTACTAAGGTTATCACAGATATTGTGACTCATGAAAACATCAGTAGTTCTATGCATGGCTTTTAGTGTTTGTGGGTGATAGTAAACAAGCTAAATACATTATTTTAAAAGGCTTACCTGAAAGTTTCATTGGTGCCTGCATCTCCATGATCACTGCTGTTCTTCTTCTTCTCTGTTTGGTTATGTGTGTGAACACAGTATAAGAACTGAGTCATCCGAGAACTGTGAATCAAACCGAAATTACAGGCATCATGAAGTAGCAACACTTTCTAGAATAGCCTTAAAATTAAGAATTCCCCGATGCAAAGCCTTTACCGTATACTCTACCAAGCTGGTGTGACCAACTAGACACTAAGAGCCCCAGGGACAACGGTTAAATGCCACACCTCCAGAAAGAGACTGGCCTATTCCTAAGAAGCTGATTATTTATTTTGAAACTGATTTGCCAAACGAGGTACCACCTTCTAGAAAACTACGAATCATTTTATTACCGGTTTGAAATGCTGACCTATCACATTCAAATGTGAAATATAGCTGTTTATGTGCACTTGGTGAAAGGGAGGGGTATTAACGGCCACACATCAACTTTCTGAAAAACATTACTTTGAAACTGGTAAGAATGCTGTGGTGCTCTTGGAGATGCACCCTGCAATTACTTCTTCTCTTTAAAAAAAGCTTCCCAACACAAACCCTAGTTTTAGTACCCAGGATTGTCTGAGTTAGAACTTGGGCATCTGATTGTCTCCAAGGGTATTTTGGTCCAGTGTGAAATCATTCACTGTAGAGAAACTTTGGTACATTGGTGGTGACAGAAACCAGGGGTCACCATGTATACACGTGTAATTTCAAATTAAAGTTTTCAAAGGACAAAGGAAAAATGACAGACACAAACTGTAGCACCATAAACATACTTATAGATCTGACCATATATAAACACTAATAACACTCCTACAGAAAGTGGTGGTGGTTTTCCATCACTGTGTTCATCATTAGAACATCTCCAAAGTTCTCCTCTCTCATGGAGTCTAGTATTATTATTGGGGTGTCCAGGAGAAACCAGGAACTACGCTCTGTTCTTCAGACTAGCTCACAAGATCTTACCTACAAACCGGATTCCAAAAACAGTTGGGACACTAAACAAATTGTGAATAAAAACTGAATGCAATGATGTGAAGATGGCAAATGTCAATATTTTATTCGTAATAGAAGACAGATCATAGATGACAGATCAAAAGTTTAATCTGAGTAAATGTAACATTTTAAGGGAAAAATATGTTCACAAATTTCACAGTGTCAACAAATCCCAAAAAAGTTGGGACAAGGCCATTTTTCCCACTGTGTGGCATCCCCCTTCTTCTTACAACACTCAGCAGACGTCTGGGGACAGAGGAGACCAGTTTCTCAAGTTTAGAAATAGGAACGCTCTCCCATTCATGTCTAATACAGGCCTCTAACTGTTCAATCGTCCTGGGCCTTCTTTGTCGCACCTTCCTCTTTATGATGCGCCAAATGTTCTCTATAGGTGAAAGATCTGGACTGCAGGCTGGCCATTTCAGTACCTGGATCCTTCTCCTACGTAGCCATGATGTTGTGATTGCTGCAGAATGTGGTCTGGCATTATCTTGTTGAAAAATGCAGGGTCTTCCCTGAAAGAGATGACGTCTAGATGGGAGCACATGTTGTTCTAGAGCCTGAACATAGTTCTCTGCATTAATGGTGCCTTTCCAGACATGCAAGCTGCCCATGCCACAAGCACTCATGCAACCCCATACCATCAGTGATGCAGGCTTCTGAACGGAGCGCTGATAACAACTTGGGTTATCCTTGTCCTCTCTGGTCCGGATGACATGGCGTCCCAGTTTTCCATAAAGAACTTCAAATCGTGACTCATCTGACCACAGAACAGTCTTCCATTTTGCCACACTCCATTTTAAAAGACCCCTGGCCCAGTGCAAACGTCTGAGCTTGTGGAGCTTGCTTAGAAATGGCTTCCTCTTTGCACTGTAGAGTTTCAGCTGGCAACGGCGGACGGCACGGTGGATTGTGTTCACTGACGATGATTTCTGGAAGTATTCCTGAGCCCATTCTGTTATTTCCTTGACAGTGGCATTCCTGTTTGAGGTGCAGTGACGTTTAAGGGCCCGGAGATCACGAGCATCCAGTAGAGTTTTACGGCCTTGACCCTTACGCACAGCGATTGTTCCAGATTCTCTGAATCTTTTGATGATGTTAAGCACGGTTGATGATGATAACTTAAAAGTCTTTGCTATTTTATGCTGGGTAACACTATTCTGGTATTGCTGCACTATCTTTCTGCGCAACAATGGTGGAATTGGTGATTCTCTTGCCATCTTGGCTTCAGAGAGACACTGACACTCTGAGAAGCTCTTTTTATACCCAATCATGTTGTCAATTGACCTAATTAGTGTTAATTGGTCTTCCAGCTGTTCGTCATATGCTCAATTTCCTTTTTCCAGCCACTTATTGCTACTTGTCCCAACTTTTTTGGGATTTGTTGACACTGTGAAATTTTGAATCAACATATTTCTCCTTTAAAATGTTACATTTACTCAGATTAAACTTTTGATCTGTCATCTATGTTCTATTACGAATAAAATATTGACATTTGCCATCTCCACATCATTGCATTCAGTTTTTACTCACAATTTGTTTAGTGTCCCAACTTTTTTGGAATCCGGTTTGTACTTTCTTTAAAATGAGAAAGTCCTGTTATTTGCTTCATTTGATATTTTTGAAATACTTGTTTTCAAACAGATATTTGTAGTGTATTAAGACATCTACTGTAGTAATTCACTACAGCACACTTGAAATGTTGAATAAAGTTATGTCAATATATATTTTTATATATAAAAAGTGTATAAAACAGGAGAAACCAAGAACTAAGCTCTGTTCTTCAGGCTAGCTCACAAGATCTTACCTACTTTCTTCAAAATTCAAAATTAGAAAGTCCTGTTATTTGCTGTCAGACAAAAACCTTTTATCTCCATTTTTTTTTACATTTTTGACATAATATGAATCTGGTAACTGTTTTTTTTACTGTTTCTGAATTACATGAAGAAACTTTTCAAACCAAACCACTCTGAATCAGCTTATTATCATCTCAGCCATCCACTTCTATTTAAAATGGAATTCCCCCTTCAAAGACTAGACTTGTTTGTTTCCTGGCATTCAATACCCACCTGCTCTACCTGGGCGAACCACCACCTTTATGTACATTCGTCATTCATTCACTGCTCGCTCTTCAGCTATGAGAAATTGGCACAAATTGGTTTCCCTTTTCTCTCTGGTGAATAACAGAGAAAGGAAAATGAAAGTAAAAAGGAGATAGACTGTTCATTCAGGGTACAGTCCAAACAAAGCCCATGTGAAACAAAGCCCCTCCCCAAGCCCATGTGAGGGTCCAGCTGTAAACAATAGTTCATGTGTACAACACATCTGGATCTGTGGTAAACCTGACTCAAGACTACATGTCCCACAATTCCATCGCTCACTGACACGCGCGCAAAAAAAAAAAAAGTGTTTCCTCGTTGTATTACATTGGGAAAGTATACCTTCAGAGGTAAGAGCCGCAGAATTATTCATCACTGTCTGTAATTATTTCCCAAGGGTTGGATTGTTGTGCAGCGAGCAGATGAACACATTGGAATTGCTGAAGAAATAACAGCGGGTGTATTTTCTTTAACCAGAGATTTTAGTTTCGGTTTACTGTGAAGTTCAGGTTAGGAAAGAAGGTCCGTAGACCCTCGCTCAGCGGAAAAACGGGTCGGGTTCGGCAGCTACTTCTAAACTCAAATAATAACCAGCACACTCAAATACAGTAACGGAATAATGTTTCATACCATTCAGATCTAAATTATATTGTCATTTCTACCGAGTTAAAAAAAAGAATGAACCAGAGAGTTTAGTTTCGATTTTCTGTGAAGTTCAGGTTCGGAAAGAAGGTCTGCGGAAAAACGGGTCGGGTTCGGCAGCTACTTCTAAACTCAAATAATATAAGTTATAATAAATAACACACTCAAATACAGTAACGGAATAATGTTTCATACATTCAGATCTAAATTATATTGTCATTTCTACCGAGTAAAAAAAAGAATGAATAAACAAGGACTTTGGACTGAATTCAGTCCAAAAAAAATCTCTCGCGAAAAAAATCTCTCCTTTTTTGATGACTTTTGTAGATAATTTGACATGATGTGAATCTGATGTTCTTTATAGACGTTTATAGATGTTCAGTTTCATCGCAGATTTGCGCGCAACCAGGCAGCAGCACTTTTAACGCTAAAGAGCAAAAATGATGCAAGATGATCAGATCACATCCCTTTGCCAATAATAGTAAACTATGAAAAATTAAACAGACAGTAAAAAATAATAATAATAAAAACAAACAAACTGATCCAGCTTTAAAATTGTATTTTATTATTGAATAAACAAGAATTTTGATTAACTTCTAAGCAACGTTTTTCGTAAAATATTTGAAATAATGAATTCGCTTAGTTTCAAATACACAATCAACAAGAATTTACATATACATTATACATTATACATTTACATTATATATGTGTATTATCTGCGTCACACAAACAATGATCTATTTGACTCAATGTGAACTGTAACCATACTTATTGTGCCTTATTGTGTGTTTTGGAAATAATTGAATAATCTGAAATATTATTTTTTTATGTCAGGAGAAACTGTCCTAGATCACCTAATGGGGCTTTAATGAAACATCTTGTCTTGTTTCAGCTTTTCATCATGAAATCAGAAACAGTTCTCCGCACCATACTGAAGAAGTTGGAAAAGGGTGACCTGAACACATTTAGAAATATCCTTTGCATGTCCCCACCAGAGGGCTACCGTCGTATTCCAGCGGCAAAGGTAGAACAAAAAGAGCCCACAGACCTGGCAAAGATAATGGTGGATGTCTATGAAGAAGGACCAGTGCTTAAAGTCGCTGCTCTCATTTTGAGGAAAATGCAGCAAAATAACCTTGCAACCAAATTAGAACAGCAGGTACGTGAACAAAGACAAAAAACAAACCCTGATGACAGGGAACAGCCTTCAAAGAAACCGAGACTGTCCGGTGTTCTGGAAGCTTGCCCATCTACTAATGAAGAGGACTCCAAATCAAATAAAAGTAAGAATGTTTGCAGCATCATGAAGAGCCATCATATTAATATACAGGATTAATAAGAATTACATGTCTCACATAAAAGTATTGAAATGAAAGTACCTCAGAAATGTCAGTTTATAGTTTTGTAATTTGTCTATGAACCTTCAACCATGTAACATTATCCGCAATTGTACAGCCTTATGCAAATGTTTAAGCACCCCTGGTGAAATGACTTGCCAATATGAGAATATATCCTGAAAATGTAGGTGCCATTTGTTCAGTTCTTAGAGCACAAATTCTAGTTATTTAACCTACTGGAATCAACATATTGGAAAACAATTATATTAAATGTGCCATAACTTCATATATCCCTGAACATGCCATGTTTTACCCCCCCCCCCCAACAAATATGTTACGTTTAGCAAATATGATTAATAATAATAATATTTATGCATGTCTCTGTGGAAGATCTAGAACATTTAGAACATTGCAAATTGCATTTAATTTGACCAGTGGTGCTTAAAGATTTGCATAAGAGTGCCTAATCTTTTATTTTTTTAAATAATCAAGCATACTTTAGTATTTTTATTATACTTTTTGGGGCCATATTTATTTCTAGTCTCTAGAAGAAAGAACCTATTGCCTTAGTAATATTACATAGGTGAGTCTTGTTCTACAAAAGTATTTCTTTATTTATTTTTTGCATTAAATGTATTTACATTTATGGCATTTAGCTGACGAAGTTACTCATATTACAGAGGTGGGCCACCAGTCGGGTGTTAGGAGTCTTGCCCAAGGGCTCTTATTGGTTTAGCACAGCATAGTCACCCAGACTGGGAATTGAACCCCACATGATGTGGTAGCTTAGTGGCAGGTAGTGGTGTTATCTGTTGCGCCACACCAACCACAATGTACTATTCACCTACTCTCTCTTTCTGCAAACAGGAAAAGACCCTCAAAGTGCTGCAGTGAAGCATAAACTCTGGCTAAAGAACAAAACTACATTCATAGTTGAAGGGACTTCCAGAGAGAGGAAAAAGATCCCCCTGAATGACATCTACACAACCCTCACAGTGACAGAAGGGCAGAGCAAAGTAATAAATAACGAACATGAGGTTTTAGACACTGACAGTTTGAAACGTTCAGAGGAGACCGCGATCAGCTGCAATAACATCTTTAGCGAGAACAATAGAGAAATCAGGACAGTCCTGATGAAGGGTGTTGCAGGCAGTGGAAAAACAGTCTCGGTTCAGAAATTCATCCTTGACTGGGCTGAGGATAAAGCCAATACAGACATCAAGTTTCTGTTTGTACTTCCATTTCGTGAGCTGAACCTGTTTGAAAAAGAAACACCAAGTCTTCATGAACTTTTGGGTCGTCTACATCCAGAACTAAAGGGCTGGGATTCAGATCTCTATACTGATGAGAAAATTCTGTTCATATTTGATGGCCTTGAGGAAAGTAGAATTTCACTGAATTTCAGAAAAGCTGCCGTAGTCAGTGATGTTCACACAACATCTACGGTGGGTTCTTTAGTTATAAACCTCATCAACCAGAAGCTACTCCCTTCTGCTCTTATTTGGATAACGTCACGACCAGCAGCAGCTAGTTTGGTGCCCTCCGAGCACATTGACCGAGTAATTGAGATTCAGGGATTTAGTGACCACCAGAAGGAGGAATATTTCCGAAAGAGGGTGCAAAACAAGGACCAGGCTGACAGAATCATCTCGCACATTAAGGAGACACAAAGTCTTCACATTATGTGCCACATACCAGTGTTTTGTTGGATTTCGGTAACGGTGTTTCAGCCCTGGCTGAACCAAAATTGCAGCGAAACAATCCCCACAACTCTTACAGAAATGTACTCTCACTTCCTTCTCATTCAGACAAACACCAAGAACCAAAAGTTTGATGAGAAACATGAAGAAGATACCAAGAAATTGCTGGAGAACAACAGGGGAATTATCCTGAAACTTGCTGAGTTGGCTTTCAAACAACTGCTGAAGGGCAATGTCATGTTCTATGAAGCAGATCTGAAAGAGTGCAGCATCGATGTCAAAGAGGCTTCCTTGTACTCTGGGCTCTGCACTGAAATATTCAAGACAGAATCGTTTTTTTTCAGAGAAAAGATCTACTGCTTTGTGCATTTGAGCTTTCAAGAGTTTTTCGCTGCCCTCTATGTGTTCTACTGCTATCTGAGCAAGAAGACGGAGGAAATCAAGATGTTTCAGCCAAAGACCAGATCTACATCTAGAGAAATTCCATTGGATGTGTTGATGAAGCACGCAGTAGACGAAGCCTTGAGGAGTAAGAACGGGCACCTCGATCTTTTCCTTCGCTTCCTTCACGGCATCACTCTGGAGTCCAGCCAAAGACTCCTGAAAGGTCTACTGCCGCACATGTACAGCAGTTCAGAGAGCATTCAGAAGATGAAACAAAACCTTAAACGAGGACAGAAAAAAAACATCAACCCTGAGAGGTGGATCAATCTGTCGCATTGCTTGATAGAAATGAAAGATAACTCTCTTCAGCAAGAAATTCAGGCTTTCCTCAACTCCAAGAAAAAGTCCAAGAAGCTTTCTCTTGCCCATTGTTCAGCGATGGCTAACATGTTTCAAGCGTCAGAGGAGAGGATCGAAGAGCTGGACCTGAAGCAATACAACACCACAGAAGAAGGCCGTAGAAGACTGATCCCAGCTGTGAGAAACTGCAGAAAGGCAATGTAAGTTCCATGTCTGACTGATCCTTGAATACCCCATGCTGAGATACACTATATGCCCAAATGTTTGTAGACACCCATTATAATAAATGCATTCATTGCTGACACAGATGTGCAAATGCACACACAAAGCTGGTCTAGTCCCTGTAGAGAAGAAGTACTGCCAATAGAATAGGACACCATTGAGCAGATAAGCATCATGAACCTATTGGGACCATGCTGCCTAATGCCTAAAGCAATGAGCTGTGGAGCAGTGGAAGAACTATGTTCTCTGGAATGGTGGTGGTGGTGCTCCATCCAGTACTTTCGGGATGAGTTGGGGAGTCGGGGTTAAGGTGGGGTGGTGATCATCCAACATCCTGACCACACAAACGCTAGTGTAAATGCTTAATGCGTCAGAGTAACTTATATAAATAAAGTTGGTATTTAAGGGGACTGTTTGTGGGAAAGAGAATGGTCTTATAAATAATATCCCTGATTTGCACTTCCTTTTTCATAGTCTGTCCGACTGTGATCTCACCCTGCAGTCCTGTGAAAACATTGCCTCAGCTTTGCAGTCTGCAAACTCGCATCTGAGAGAGCTTGACCTGAGCAACAACAGTTTGCAGGATTCAGGAATGAAGCAGCTTTGTGATGGACTCAAGTCTTCACAATGTAAGCTGGAGATGTTAAGGTAAGTGTATATCGTTGACGTCCTATGAAAACCGTGTATCTTCCAGCCCTGTAGCTGCTTCTGTACCCTGTGTGAATGATTCTGAATGACTAGACCAAAAGAAATGCTCGAAACCACTTGAAATAAACTTGTATTTTACATTGACTTCCATTCAAAGTTAAGATCATTTTTGCCTTCTGTAAAATCACCATTTTGGAAACACAGGTTTTTCATTGGACAGTGACGATATGTGCTCTTTAAATAGTAGTCATGATAATGTCTCAAACCGAGCCTTGTCGGTTTTGCATGGATGGAATAATTGGGTGTAGCCTAGGGTGGTGTGAATGGGTTAAAATGGCAGTTCCTTGGTCAAGCCCTCGTGTCACGTTCTTACCCTCTAGCTAGAACTGTTATGCTCTCCGGACTACCGATGCTTGGTATTGAACTTGTAAAGTCCCGTTGATTGGGCCAACTTCTAGAGGAGGTGGAATTAGGGCAGGCGCAATATATTATAAATATAAGGACAAAAGTATAGGGACACCTCCTCATTCAGTATTAAAAAAAGAGCATATTCTGCTTTTGTTAGAGTATCTGTCTCTACTGTCTAGGGAGGAAGGCTTTCTACTAGATTTTGGAGGAGAATTGCTGTGGGGATTTTGATTGTGCTCAACAAGAGAGTTAGTGAGTTCAGGATGTTGGGTGGCCACCATCCCAACTCATCCCAAAAGTACTGGATGGAGCTCCACCATCCATCATTCCAGAGAAAACAGTTCTTCAACTGCTCCACAGCGTCTCAATGCTGAGGGGCTTGAAACCCCTCTAGGCATGGAGCCAATATGTTCATGTTTATCTGCTGCAGAGAGTCCTATTCCATTGGCATCATTGACATCTCTGTCTGCAGTGGATGTGACTTAAAGTAGCTGAATGCATTCATTAGAAGGTGTGTATAGTTATTATATAGTATTTGTTATAGTCTACTCATGATTCATTGTAAACATTTTCTTTGTTCTTCTTTGACAGTCTCTCCGGCTGTAAGCTCACTGCATCGTCCTGTACAATTATTGCTTCTGTTCTAAGTTCACCAAACTCATCTCTGACTAAGCTGGACCTGAGTTACAATGACCAGCTTTATATAGGGATGAAGACACTCTCTGCTGGCCTGAAGAGTTCACACTGTAAACTGGAGATGCTGAGGTCAGTCACTGAATACAATATTCTTTAATTCCAATATCCATTAAAGTAGTTAATGGATCTACGCCTGGGTGAGATAGGACCAGATCATCTTCATTGAGCCCACAAGGGACCACATTGTCATGCGACCCTAGAGATCCTAGAGATTCTGGAGAACCGAGCACATGATCTTGCAGTAGAAATTTTAGAAATTGTAGAAAGTTTTTTAATGGAGTTCGTACCGTAAGGTTTCTGCTTTAAGCATTTCTATTAATGTGCTCCTTACCTTGACAGACTCTCCAATTGCAAACTCCCTGGGAAATCCTGTGAACACATTGCCAGCGCTCTAAACGCAGCAAAGTCTGTTCTGAAAGAGCTGGACCTGAGCTGCAATGACCTGCAGGACTCAGGAATAAAGCTGATCTCTGGTGGACTGAAAAGTCGACATTGTAACCTGAACATACTGAGGTAAGCTTCATAAGGACCTGTTCTAATATGCAGTAAGTATTTTGGTGAACTGTAGAGAAGTTTGTCCAAGTCCAAGTACAGGACTACAGTCAAATACTAAATAATTTGGTGCAACTTTGTGGCCTAAATATCTCCTCCTCTTTATCTTTCTACAGACTCTCTGAATGTAATCTCACTGGGCTGTCCTGTAAAGATATCGCTTCAGTTTTGGAAAAAGCAAACTCATCCTTGAGAGAGCTAGACCTGAGTAACAATGACCTGCAGGACTCAGGAGTGGCATTTCTGTCTGTTGGCTTGAAGACTTCAGACTGCAGTCTGGAGATACTGAGGCAAGTATCTGTCTACAATCACAAAGACATGATTCATTTCTTTGTTGGTTTAAAGGACTTTTTATGTTTTTTTATATAATGTTTATATTTGTGTAGATCTGCCAATAGACCTAGACCACAATGAGCATTTTAGATGGGAGTAAATGGTATTAAACACACTGAAGAGGGTAATGTAGAAAGAATGATTAGTTATTACTAAGCTGAAGCCAGTTTTTAAATGTATAAATTAAAATGTATGGTATATAAAAGTACAAATTTAGATTTACTTATTGTCAATGCATGTTGTTAATATGGGATATTAAAATTGTCAAAATATATAATATATATAATTTTCACTTAAAAACATTTTAGAAAACGTCAGCTTCCCAGAATTTCAAAAGGGAAACGGACCAGGATCTTAATTCTCACTTGACTCTTTCTGGGTCTTGTCTCAATACTCTTCTTTCTGTCTAGATTATCTGGCTGTTGTATCTCAGAGCTCGGCTGTTCTTCACTTGTTTCTGCTCTGCGTTTAAACCCCAACCACCTGAGAGAGCTGGACATGAGCTACAACCACCCAGGGAATTTAGGAGCAAAACAGCTTAGGGGCTTGAAGAATGATGCAGGCTATAAACTAAACATCCTCCAGTAAGTAAGACAAAGAAATAGAAGAGTGTTATACCTGTGTGTGAGAACTGTTCACTTGAGGTGAGGAATCAGAACTTTAACCATCATCTGTCTGGTTTTAGGAGATCCTATTCTACAGATACTAGCTGACATATTATCTAACACTTACAGAAGGATTGGCTCCTAAAACAGTAAATGCACAATAAATAAATAAATAAATAAAAAAGTGACTTTATGTGGGAACAAGCAACTGAAGTGGGTTTAATCAACTCAAATAAATTCATTGACTCAAATAATTTATTCAATGTATTTATTTGAGTTAAATAAACCCAGATCAGTTTCTTGTTCCCACATCAAGTCCAGTCTAGAGAAGAAGGCTTTCTACTAGATTCTGGAGAAGCGTTGCTGTGAAGATTTGATTGCCTGACATTGTTCTCAGCCTATAGAAAGATTTGCCTTCTGTTAAACTTGTATGTGTTAGTTAATGTGTGTGTGTTTGGCTGGTTCTCTAGACTGGATTACAGTGGGGAAACAAGAATGGCACCAGGACTAAAGAAATGTAGGTTCACATGCACATGGATACAATCTGAATACAAACTCACAAACACACACACACACACACTATATACACTATATCAGTATATTACGCTCAAGAACCTTCAGCCTAACTATGCAGATGTAGGTGACTGGCAGGAATCTTCAGAGATATAACAGATTTATCTCAAATTATAAATGCATCCCCTTAATTCATATTTAATATTAAGATTTTTACTTTCTGCATGCAGATGCCTGTAGGGTGACACTGGACCTGGACACAGCAAATGTACATCTCGCTCTGTCTGAAGGGAACAAGACAATAACGCTTGTTGAAGAAGAAGAGATATATGACGATGATAAACAGAGATTTAAGCGCGCGAGACAAGTGATGTGTGAGGAAAGTCTCTCTGGACGCTGCTACTGGGAGGCAGATTGGATTCAGGGGGCTGTCATCGCAGTGACCTGCGAAGGTATCAGTAGGAAGGGATCCAGAAGTGACTGCTTGTTTGGACGCTCGAAAAAGTCCTGGAGTCTCAGCTTGTCCGAAGAAGGCTGCTCGGCGTGGCACAATAACAAGAGCACGAGAATCACACCTGCCATTTTCTCTTCGTCCAGGAAAGTCGGAGTGTTCCTCAACTGTCCAGCTGGCACTCTGACCTTCTACAGTATCTCCTCTGACCAGCATAAACTGACCCACATTCACACATTCTGCTCATCGTTCACTGAACCCCTGTTTGCAGGGTTTGGACTGGAGAAACCTGGGTCCTCTGTCTCTCTCAAATGCTGGGTGGAGAATTCGGGTATTTATAAGCTAGATTTCTGCCCAGTTTGTTGATTTTCCTTCTAGACAACACCTCTGTTAAAAGGAAAAATATCTTCAAGAATGGATATCTGAAGTCCCATGTTCAGATAGATGTACTGGGCATCTGGGTATCATGTTAGCCTGGGCCAGTATCAGTGTATATAGTGTATATATATGGATAATCATGTGGAAACGAAGGCCTTAAATGGTTGAAACCGACTGTTTGTTTGTTTTTGTTATTAAACCATTACCATTTATTTCCCAACACTTAAGCCTTAAAATGATGTGACTGTGTTTGTTCTCATGTCTGCTTTAGAAATAGGGGGTCACAAAAATATCTCTGAAAGTACATCTGATGATGCTTCCAGGACACTAGCCTGTAGTGTCCAGGAGCAATAGCTGATGCCCTCACAGAGAGATACGAGGGATACACGAAGTACAGTTCTATTTAAATAAAAAAACACCATAGGCTCTAGCATTAGCAATGCGCCCAACATTAGGAAGGTATGGGCTTAACACACGTCTCCTCCGATACATGTAAAGCCAGCCTCTGCCTCTTTTCAAAATGTCCCTAGCTCCACCACACCAGCTGCAGAGAGCGCCACCAGTTGAGCTCTTTCAGACTCCGGTGCCCGATGGCAAAGCAGCATGGCTCGGGATTCAAACTCGCAACCCCTGGGCCATAGTGGCAGGGCATTAACCTACTCAGCCACTCTACTTGGCCATGTGATTTTGCTTGTAATAAAGAATTTTTGATTTCACATGAAATTGTGTGATTATTACATTTAGTTTTTTAGTTATCTTTAGTTAACATATTCAAGTATATTAAAACCAGTATTGCAGGTTCATACACAACTATCACACAATCAGTCAATCCACAGTTGTAAAAACCAAAACCATTAAAAGTGTTTATTTGTATAGAAAAAGCTACTCATATATTGCAGTGAGGTTCTAAGGTCTTACTGTGAATATTCAGACAAATATAAGGCTTGTGCTAATTATAAAAGGAAAAAAATACAAATATAAAAATATTAGTACAAAATAGAGCTAGATTTATGAGATATTAGTAAAAAAAATAGTACACAACATGAACATAAACCTTGTTAAATAAAACTCATCTCACACAGGTTATATTTGGGCTACGTTTTAGGTTTAACAAGAGAGAGGGGGCGGGGTAAACACAACATGTCACTAAATAAGCTGGTGTTACACTAAGAGACAAGCACTGCTGGTTGAATCAAAGCTTGCTTGTTAACTGTAAATACACTGTACTCTATACTGACAAAAGTATTGGGACACCTGCTTATGCATTGTTTCTTATGAAATCAAGGCTATTAATAGAGTTTCTAAAGCTTTTGTTTGAGTAACTGTCTCTACTGTCCAGGTAAGAGAACTTTCTATTAGATTTTGGAGGAGCATTGCTGTGAGGATTCAACTGCATTTAGCGACAAGAGCGTTACTGAGGTCAGGATGTTAGATGATCACCATCCCACCCCACCTCATCCCCAACTCCCCAACTCATCCTAAAAGTTCTGGATGGAGCTTCACCATCTATCATCCCAGAGAACACAGTTCCTTCACTGCTCCACATCTCCTCAATGCTGGGGGACTTTATACCCCTGTAGTCCACACCAGGCCTGGCATAAGGCAGCATGGTGCCAGTAGGGTCATGTTGATCTGATCCAGAGAGTCCTATTCTATTGGCAGTACTTCTATACAGGGGCTAGAAGCTATTTATGTGCATTTGCACATCTGTGTCAGCAATGGGTGTAACTTAAAGTAGCTGAATGCATTTATTAGAAGAGGAGTCTACAAATATTTGGACACATGGTATGTATGTGTTTATGTATTCAGTAATTAACATTTTGATTGATTAGTTTCAACAATTGATTAGTTTCTCTCTACCCCTGTTTGGACTTATTTCAGTAGGGAAGTGGAACAAGACTGATGAAGCCACTTGAAAATCAAAGGTTCTTCCCTGGATAGGAATATGACTGTTTATACTCTTTCAGTGATGATGATGATGATGCTCTATGTTACTTTAGCAGTTAAATACAGTAACTTGTGGATAAAGTAGAAAAATACAAAATCTAAACAGGTACATAGACAAAGCATAGCATATTTCTTTGTTGCAAATATAAAAAAGCATAGGATAATACTTGAAACCTCAGCATCTTTTGCTCTGTTGTGGCTCTGCCTAGTCTGACTGGTCTCCAGGATCACAGTCATGGTTGTTTTCTCACTGTGTCTGTGCATCATCAGAAGGTCTGGAATAAACAGTCTGTTTGAGGGAAAGACAAAATGAAAACATTTGGTGTTTGTAGGAGTTCATTCACCATCTGAATGTCTGAGAGAACTTTCTGAACAGACACTTACTGCAACAGTGTCGTACCCATCATCACCGCACTTGGACACAGTGTCAAGAACTTCGTATATGTCGTTCTTGACATTATAGTCAGCATTCTGGTGTGAGGAGGGTCAGAGAACAGAAGCAACAATTTAAGTCCTCACTTATCAACATTAACAGCATTTACAATACAGAGCAAAAGACCTTTACAATGCAAACATGTTTTTCACAAGATAAGGTAACGTCTGTTACACAAACCAAAAACTTTAAAAGGAGAAATGTCCTTCTCTATTTGCTTTATTCATCAAAATATTCTCAGGTCTGCTAGGTTAGGTCATGTATTCAATGTTTGCTTATATAGTAGGGATGAGGCATATACAGTCATGCCCGAAAGTATTCATACCCCTGTCAAAGTTTGACTTAAATTTACTTTTATTTAACCAGAAATTATATTTTTGCCTGGAAATGACACAGGCATCTCCCAGGAGATAACACGATGATGTACAAGAGGCATCATGGTGGGAAAAAATATTTCTCAGCTTTTAGACACATTTGAACAAAAAGTGGCATGTCCAAAATTATTCATACCCTTCTCAATAATTAATAGAAAAGCCTTCATTGGCTATTACAGCAATCAAACGCTTCCTGTAATTGCTGACCAGCTTTTTGCATGTCTCCACTGGTATTTTTGCCCATTCATCTTTAGTGATGAGCTCCAACTCTTTGAGGTTCGAGGGTCTCCTTGCCATCACCCTGATCTTTAGCTCCCTCCACAGATTCTCAATTGGATTCAAGTCAGGACTCTGGCTGGGCCACTGCAAAACATGAATGTTTTTGTCTGCTAACCATTTCTTCACCACTTTGGCTGTGTGTTTTGGGTCATTGTCGTGCTGAAATGTCCACCGGTTCCCAAGGCCAAGTTTCTCTGCAGACTGCCTGATGTTGTTGTTGAGAATCTTGATGTATTGCTCTTTTTTCATGGTGCCATTTACTGCGATCAAGTTCCCTGGTCCATTGGCTGAAAAACACCCCCAAAACATTAGGTTCCCACCACCATGTTTGACAGTGGGGATGGTGTTCTTAGGGTTGAAGGCTTCTCCTTTTTACGCCAAATGGTGCACACATCATTGTGGCCAAACAATTAAATTTTTGTTTCATCTGACCATAAAACAGAACACCAGAAGTTCTTCTTTGTCCAGATGAGCATTTGCAAAGGTCAAGCGGGCTTTTGTGTGCCTTTTCTGGAGAAGTGGTGTCCTCCTTGGCCTGCGTCCGTGGAACCCAGCAGTGTGCAGTGTCCGTTGAACTGTCTGCCTTGAGATGTCGCCACCAGCAGAGTCCAGATTCACCAGGATGGCCTTGGTGGTGATCCTTGGATTTTTCTTCACCTCTCTCACTATTCTCCTGGCCAGCACAGGTGTCACTTTTGGCTTCCGACCACATCTTCTGAGATTTTCCACAGTGCGGAACTTCTTGTATTTTTTAATAATACTTTGCACTGTAGCCACTGGAACTTGAAAACATTTTGATATGGCTTTATAGCCCTTTCCTGACTTGTGAGCGGCCACAATGCACAGCCGCAGGTCCTTAGTGAGCTCCTTTGTCTTAGCCATGACTGTCCACAAACCAGCTGCAGAGAGCTGCTGGTTTTCTCCTGTTGAGTTGATTAAAACAGCTGTTCCCAATGAATCAGGGTAATTAGGATGCTTTAAAACAGCTTGGACTATTTGGAATGGTATAGAACTTTGGATTTTCCCATATACTGTGACAGTTTTCAAAGGGTATGAATAATTTTGGACATGCCACTTTTTGTTCAAATGTGTATAAAAGCTGAGAAATACTTTTTCCCACAATGATGCCTCTTGTACATCATCGTGTTATCTCCTGGGAGATGCCTGTGTCGTTTCAAGGCAAAAATATAACTTCTGGTTAAATAAAAGTAAATTTAAGTCAAACTTTGCCAGGGGTATGAATACTTTCGGGCATGACTGTGTATATACCTCAACAGCTCAGAAACAAGCCCTTCAGGAGCTCAATCAGATCAGAAAACACTAAACTGTGCTTCTTCACACACACACGTCTTATCCAGTACTGCCATCTACAGGTGGAGATCTGTAATGACTCCAGCTGCTGGAGTTCCTCTACACTGCAGAGTGGAGTGTTTACCCTGATCTAACCCACTGAATCAGCTCAACAGGTCAGAAACAAGCCCTTCAGGAGCTCAATCAGATCAGAAAACACTAAACTGTGCAGCTTCTCTCCAACAGCAGTCTTTAACATCTCACCTGGTAGTCGTGTTCCTCCACCTTTCTCTTCTTCTTCATGTTCCTGCTTTCAGAAAAGAGTCAGTGTTTTATCAGCATGATTTATTATTGATCAGTCATTACCTTACTATGAACATTAGTCCTGCTCTGTCTCATGTTCTGTTGAATCAATATTATGTTTTATTATTAGCTTTAATAGAAAAGAAGTTGATTAAACTGTAAAACATCTGATCTGATTTCATTTCTCTGTGGTTCAACTGAAGGAACATGGAGAGAACTGATTAAAATGTGTCAAAATAACATAAATGTTCACACAGATGTTCATTCTTACCACATCAAGAAAACACCAGCCATAATCGCTGCAGACACACAGAGTCCAACTCCCACTCCAGCTCCCACATACCGGCCTACAAAGCACTCTGCTGAGAGACAAATTATATATAATTTTCTGCAGGCTGGGATTTCTGCCACTGTTGGTAGACCGGTATAACCATACACATCCATACACCTGCAGATTGAGCTACTTCCTTCACACTATGGCCTTTGGTCAATCATTAACATCAGCATTGGGACCCATTTTCCACACATCCAACCAACGAGAACCAACTCACTTACAGTGTACCACCTCTTCTCAATCTATGAATCCCGTCACACACCCCACAGGTATTTATATATATGTATTCTATACAACATAAAAGCAGTCAGGAAACATCACATACACTTTACATATCTAAAATATCTCTTTAGGTACCTTGCAAAGTGAAAGGTAAAGCAGATGATTTTTTAGATCCAAGTTTATGCTGAGCTTCACAGTAGTACCATCCTTTGGTTTTGGAGTCCAAGGTAAAGCTGTAACTTTTTCCAGATCCTACAGGTGAGCTTCCACCTCTTTTAAACCATGTGTAGTTCTGCGCAGATGGGTTTGCATCACTGCTGCAGGTCAGAGCCACTGAATTGAGCTGGATTGATTCCTCAGAAACTGTGATGGATATTAGGACGAACTTTGGAGGGTCTAAAATCAGAGAAGAACAATTCCAGGTAATTTATTTACGATATAACCCATCACTACAAAGCATGCATGGTATGGTATGCATATTTGGAGTAAATTAATGCACTCACACAGAACATTCAGAGTTACAGTATCAGAGTATTTCTCTCCATGTTCATTACTGGATCTACACTTGTATCCTCCACTCTTCCCAGAGCTGATCTTCTTCATTGTGAAGGTCTCTCCTGTTGCTACTAATGATGTTTCTTTAAACCAGGTGTAGTTCTGCACAGGTGGGTTTCCATCACTGCTGCAGGTCAGAGTCACTGAACTGCCCTCCACTATTTCACCAGAGGGACTGACGGACACTGAGACGCTCTTTGGAGGATCTAGAAAATAGAAAATATGAGAATATATGAGAGGACTGTGAGAGTTCCAGTGATCTTAATGAAAGTCAGTAAGTTCCTCATTAGTGGATATTAAAGAATTACTCACACAGAACATTCAGAGTTACAGTATCAGAGGATTTCTCTCCATGTTCATTACTGGATCTACACTTATATTCTCCACCATCCACAGAGCTAATCTTGTTAATTGTGAAGGTCTTTCCTTTTGCTACTAATGATGTTCCTTCAAACCATTTATATTCCACAGGTGGGTTTCCCTCACTGCTGCAGGTCAGAGTCACTGAACTGCCCTCCATTATTTCACCAGAGGGACTGATGGACACGGTGGCGGTCTTCGGGGGATCTAGAAAATAGAACATTTCAGAATATATGAGTGGTCTGAGAGTGTTTCGTGATCTTTATGAAAGTCTAGAAATGCCATGTTGGTGCATATTACTTTACTACTCACACAGAACATTCAGAGTTACAGGATCAGAGGATTTCACTTCATTTTTATTACTGGACATGCACTTGTATCCTCCACTGTTCACAGAGCTGATCTTCTTCATTGTGAAGGTCTTTCCTGTTGCTATGAATGATGTTCCTTTAAACCAGGTATATTCCACAGGTGGGTTTCCATCACTGTTGCAGGTCAGAGTCACTGAACTGCCCTCCATTATTTCACCAGAGGGACTGATGGACACTGAGACAGACTGATGGACACCATCTAGAGGTGAAAGTCATGAATAAATCTTCAGAACTACATTGTGTTTTATTACAGATACATTGATGGTCTTACAGTAATTTCTATGCTTCATAGATGTTTCTATGATCTTACAGTTAGGATTGAACTAATACAAGCCCTTCATGATCTCAGCACACAGGATCTCCAGTATTGGAACCACATTAGGAATAAGGAACCGCACATATATGCTAAAAGCATATCATGAGAACCGTACAAATGTCCTGAGATTATTATGATTTGCATATTAGGTTTATTATCTTATTAGTTTTCAATGAACCAATCAAACAATACCATTTGAAATATCTCAGTTTCAGAATTATTCAACCCCTTCATGACAAGTGTTCAGCTTTCACACTTCAGCTTTCACACAGAAGCCATGACGCTTTCTCCTAGGATTTCCTGAAACTTGATTGACACCACTTTGCCCTCCACATACGACTGATCCATAGGCCCAAAAAGTTCTAGTTTCTATAAATGCAATCAAATCACATTTATTGTTACGTCACATTACAAAGGTGTAAAGGTGAGTGAAAACCTTAGGTGCATAGCCTACTATACTGAACATTTACACATTAACTTATACTATACCTATATATACACACATTATACCCATACTCTCTATTTACAATATTGCACTGGTTTAAAGCTGTTTAAATGTACTGGTTTGATATGGACTGTGGATTGCTGTCTCCAGCTAACTGACTGTGCTTCCACTTTGGTTCTGTACTCACGTTTGGCTCCTTTTATGGTCTTACGGAGAGCATAGCTGGCTATTTTATACTCTTTCGTATGAAAGCAGACCTATGTGCGCTTAGAGCTGTACGAACTTCACAGCTGAGCCATGGCTTCTGTTTGGGGTAAACACAAACAGCCTTTGTGGGCCAACATCATCTGCATACAAGTCAATGTTGTTTGACGAATCATGAATCACGGATCATCTCCCAGTCTTGAAGCATAGACTCTCATGCCCTCTGTTAGGAAGCTGATGCTTGGGAGTCACTGGAACTTTCAACAAGACAATGATCCCAAGCATACCTCAGAGTTCACCAAGGATTGGTTTCAGAAGAGGGTCTAGAAGATTCTGGAGTGGTTGTCACAGTCACCCACCTTGAACCCCATTCAAAATCTTTGGTGGGATTTGAAGGGGGCGGGTGTAGCAGCAAACCAAAGACTATTAGTGAACTGGAGGCTTGAATAAAAGAATATGGGGTTGAATAATTCATTGGCCGAAGTCGCTGATTTGTGATGAATTTGGAGAAAGTTCTTCTTCTATCAGATGTGTTGAAATATTAAAACTGGTCTTGTTCGGTTGGTTAATTGCAAACACCTGCTAATAAACCTAAATTGCTGTTTAGTTCAGCATGAACCCTCAGCTCTGTTTGTTTTCTGAGACTGAATGATTGAATCTGTACTTACATCTGACATTAAGAGTGACCTCAGGAGAGTGAAGCTTCTGACCCTCTACAGCACAGTGATACCTGCCTGCATCCTCCCTGCTGACCGACTGCAGGTGGAGTTGGTAAGTACTGGAGGATAAAGGAGCTCCATTTCTGTACCAGGTGAATGTTGGTCTGTCAGTCAGATTGCAGGTGGTTTTACACGTGAGAGTGACTTCACCTCCCTCCATCACTCTCTCAGGACCCTCCACCTGGAGATCTGCCAATGCATACAGACATATTCAAACATAGATAAAGTCAGTTGTACCCGGGAACATTACCGCACTATGTTGTACCAGCACAACACACACACACTAACACGCCACCACCACGCAGCACAGCAAAAATAGCAGCAACTGTGAAACCCAGCACCATGGCAACTGCGGTATTTCTTGTTTAAGCAGCAGTGACGTAGACGGATAAAGGGATAAGAGGCAAAGTGTGCCCAAGTTCTGCTCTAAACTCTTTGATGATCTGAATGGTCATGTGCCTTTGGTGGTAATAGGGTGCTTTAACAGCACCCCATTACCCTTGAATATGTGGGTTCTTTTCAAGCTTTGTGAGCGTCTAGCTTGTCCCACTTGAACTGCTGGAGGAATCCTGTTCACCAGTGAATGAAGTACAGTGTCTTATTTCTGCTGATGGAGCTTACCTGTGACTGAAAGATCTACTCCATCTGCACCTTGATACTGTCCTCCAGGTTGGTCCGTTGTAAATCTGAAGTAGTATTTCCTCTGGTCCTTTTCTGTCACATCTCTCAGTCTTATGGTGCTTTTGTGTTGTTTATCTCCAAGATACTGAACCCTGCCACTGTACTCTGTGTCATTTAACAGACTAGGAGGTTCTGAAGGAGGTCTAACCAGATCTTTAGTCCAGAAAGCTTTTTGGACTGAGTGACCATGTGGATATGTGTAAGAGCAGTCCATGTTCACTGTAGACCCCTTTAGAGCACAGATAGATTTAGGGCTGTAATTCACACTCCACCCATTCTGAGCAGCAGCTCCTGCAACACAGAATCCAGAAGTGTGTAAATGGAGACTCTGTGGGTCTCAGTCAGTAAAGCGTCTGCAGAAAGTCTCTTTTCAGCTCATTTCTAAGGCTGTTCATTTCAGTTTGAAATAATGACAGCTCTGACTGACCTGAGATGAAGATCAGAACCAGCAGAGGAACAGTCAGAGACATCCTGAGTGACATCATCAGCACAGCCTGTATGAACATATACCACACAATACTATTTATTTACATCAGTAATATTTCACAGCTTATCTATATCTCTAAATCTGTCCAATCACCTCATTTTGGTATGTTCATTTAGGTCCACTGGGTATTTTGGGGCTTCTAAGCTGTACCCTTATATACTGAGCATAGGATGTGGTTAAGGAAACTGCATATTTAATATGAATATAGCACAGCAAAAATAACCCAGCACCATGGCAACTGCGGTATTTCTTGTTTAAGCAGCAGTGACGTAGACAGGTGAAGGGATTAGAGGTGAATTCTGCACTTAAGTCTCCAATGTCTTGAATGGTCATGTCCCTTTGACCCATTTGCCCTTTGACAACTTCATAAAAGTCAACAGCAGCCTATTGGGAAGTGATCGCATGCCCAACCATGAAGCGGGTAGGGGACCACCAAGACGGAGAAGCCTTGGGATTTGAAGTGAAAGAGGGCCGCTCATTCCTGAATAGCGCTCCCAAGACAGCAACCATGTGGGATATCAAAATAAACACTTGGCAACATTTTAGCAACCATCTAGCAACCTACCTTGAATAGCAGCAGCACCCTGCTAACCATCTAACAACCAATGTATGTGTAACATCCTAGCAACTGCCTGGGACAGCATAGCAACCATTTGGAACAGCATTTTGACCACCGGTATGGGTCAGCATACCAGCTGATAGCTGTTGAAGCTGAAAAAAGGATTAAACCACAGCAGCTGGGCAATTTCACTGATCAGCCATAACATTACAACCTAATGTGAATAACATTGATTACCTAGTTACAGTGATATTTATTTAAGGGGTGGACATATTAGGCAGCAAGTGATCAGTAATTTTTGGTGAAGAAAAATCTTTAACAAGGGCCAAACTGTGATGTTCTAGACAACTGGGTCAGAACAAGCAGGTCTTGTGGGGTGTTTCCAGTATGCAGTGGTCAGGACCAACCCAAAATTTCTCAAGGAAGGACAACTGCTGAACCAGCGACAGGGTCATGGGTGCCCAAAACACATAAAAGCATAAAGATGATGGGTCTACGCATGTGCAGAGTCACTAAGTAGCACATATCCATGAGTGGCACAATTGAACTGAACACCCCTGAACACCCGTAACTTACTGCACTTAAAGGATCTGCGGCTAACGTCTTGGGGCCAGATACCACAGGACACCATCAGATGTCTTGTGGAGTCCATGCCTCGACAGGCCAGTTTTGGTAGCATGAGGGGGCCTACACAATATTATGCAGGTGGTGTTAATGTTATGGCTGATTGGTATATTTCCCAAGATTGACCCTAAAGTCAACGTGGTGTTACCATTAATCCCACCTATGCGGTACGTTGACTGTCTATAATGCTTTAGGCTGTGTCTGGCCTGCTGTCTGTCTGTCCACTTTACTACCAGAGAGTCTCAATAGATGATTTACAGTAGAAATCTCCTCTAGAGACCAACAGTCCAATTCTAATTTCTCCACTCATTAACTCTAAATTCATCACTCTTCACTAATTCTAAAAGCACTGAGAGTGTTCTCCTACCTTCATTAAGCGACGCTCATCTCCTGAACCCAGAGAACGAATGCAGAGAACTGGAGGAGCTTCATCAGTTTAAACAGACTAAAGGGATGTGGTTAAGATATCGTCATAAGGTATCGTCCGTACCTTGTCCGTCCTGCTGCTTTTTTTCACACTAGACCTTTTATTATCTCTGACCACTCAGACCACGTCTCTCTAGATGGTCAGATAAGGCTGGTCAGTTCCTGAGTGCCAATGCTAAAAACACTCTACAGCTCACCCACCCTTATGGGTCAGAGGTTGATGATGATTGTGTTCAGTTTCTCCAGTGAGGAGCACTGAAAGCTGCACCTTCCCCCTATTCTGTTCTTCATCATCATCATCATCATCATCATCATCATGGGGGACTGAGGAAGATGAGGGTGGGAGTGGTCTTCTCCTTCCAGAGAGCTGCATTAATGCTGCTGATGATCAAATCTTTCCCTTGTGAAGGTTTTCTGTCCTGCACATCACCTCTCAGCACTGCTTCAGGATCAGATTCCTCCCTGTTTCAGACTCAGCTCTCTAAAGCAGATCCGAGCACAGCAGTGCTGCTCTGACAGGCCTTTGGCAGATCAGAGCAGGACTGCAGAAACGAGGTCATTAGCTGTAGTGAGAAATGGAGCTTAGCTTTAGTTTCAGCAGATGGAAATATGGAGCTGATTCAGAGTGGACTGGACAGAGCGGGACTCGGATCAACGCTTAAAAGTTGAAACATGACATGAGCAGCAGTCTGGTTCAGCACTGATGATGTCATAGATCTTGTACTGAGGTATTTCACCCTCTGCTAAGAGGTCTCTGATTGGTCTCTCTAGTGATCAGAGCTGGTTTATCATCTACTGTTGGTTCATGTCAAGTCAAGTCAAGTCAAATTTATTTGTATAGCGCTTTTTACAACTGTTGTCGTCACAAAGCAGCTTTACATAATTATTACTTAATAAAGAACAGAGACAGAGAAGAAAGAAGAAATAACATGAATTCATGCACTCTGTCCCATCAGACCCATCACTGACTGACTGATATCTGGAGCTCTTTATCTATCTTTCTTTTCTAGACTGTCAGCAGGACAACAGCAGGACACCAGATCCCCTCAGACAGAGGGTGGTTAGCTCGCCGGCTAACACGAGAACCGCTCAGACAGAGGGCGGACTCTGGCTCTACTATCGCGACCTACAGTGGTTCTTGCCGGACTTTTGTGCTCTTTTAGACATTATAACAAAACGAATAAAGTAATAAAAACAAATGTTTATTACATCTCAGAACACATCTGTAAATGTAAGTGAAAAACAAAGATTTATAGGTAGTAAAGACACAAATATACAAAATATGAAATGCAGGATTTTTTGCTGTTGTCCAGTGAAAACCATGTATCTCAGTTTTTGTGTGTTTAGTTTTCTCCAGGGTTTGAACCCTGTAGCTGCTTCTGTACACTGAGTAAATCATTCAGGATTAATGGACTAATAGAAAGACTCTAAATGACTCAGAATAAACTCTTATTTATTTGCTTTTGTTTTAATTTGACTTCCATTCAAAGTTTAGCACATTCTTGCCTTCTCTTGTATTGTCATAATTTTGGAGATACCCATCCATCTGTGGTAGTGAACACACACCCACACACACTCTAGTGAACTAGAGGCAGTGAGCGCGCACACACCCAGAGCGGTGGGCAGCCTACTCCAGCACCTGGGCAGCAGGGAGGGCGAAGGGCCTTGCTCAAGGGCCCAACCAAGCCTGGGTATCAGTAGCCCAGAGCGTTACCCGCTGAGCCACCACTATTGCACTGTTTAAAATGTACAATAATCTGAAATGTTTACATTACTATTTACATATTATTAGGTGTGATTTCAGGTGTAGTGTAAGTGGGGAGAAGCCTTTGGTGGGTGCAGTGAGACTGGGCGGTTGTTCACAGTTTCGGTAAGTAGATAAGTTAAGAGTGCTGAGACCAATGCTATAGCTTTGTGATGGACTGGACTGATACACTGTACTACTGACTGTTCAGCAGCAACTGGACCTCAGACAGTGGCTGGTGTGTAAATCTGTAAGGTTTGGAAGTTGTACCCTGGTGATGTGCTGGACTGTGTGCACCACCGTCTGCAGAACTTTCCAGTGGGGAGCAGTGCAGGTCGTGTACCCCCACTGCACCTGTACTCCACAGTGCAGGTGCAGAACATCTGGATTCATACCAAACCTCAGCTGTGTAACTACAAATCAGTGTAACTCTTAGGGAATAAAAACAGGGAATGGCATTTCACAGATGTAGAGTTATTTACAGTAGTTTGAACATGATGAATTTGACTAGCAAGATACTTTAATTAGATTATAACATTTATGAATTTCATTAGCTATGTATGTTATTAACAGCAGAATTGTGAAGCCTAAATCTTCTGAGGTGAGCAGGGTCCTGGACATTAGAGCTAAGCCCCATATGTTTAAAATGTAAAAAAAAAAAAAAAAAATTAATTAATAATAATTACATTATAATGAAATAATTTAAGTATAGACTTTTAGCTGAAAATGTAAATGCTAGAATGACGAAAACAACAACAACAACAACATGTAAAGTGTGTCTGGACACTTGACTGGTAGTGTATATGAAAATCAAGTAATCAGATATAATATTTAATTTATTTATTCTTGTGATAGTTTACAGTGAAGAAGACAAACACTGTTGTTGTTGGAACAAAACCTTTTATCTCAATTCATTGTTCCCAATTTAAAAACACATTTGTATGCTAAATGGGCCATTAAAATAAATTATGCAATATATAACATAAATACATTTATTTTAACGAATGTTTTCCATACAGTGACCATTTTGGAGGTTTCATTTCAACAGTGTTTTCAATAAACACTCACAATAATAGACATAACAATCTGATCTTTAAAAAAGAAATAAAGTGCAGGAAGCAATACAGCATATACGTACAAAATACAGCATACAGATCATGCTGCACACAGGCAGTTCACAGTTAAGAGATGTAAAAAATAAATACACCTTTTTTTTTGATGAAATTGTCATTTATACAGGGTAAACATTATGTCCATCTGAAACTGACTCCAAACTCTGCAGAGTCTATCTACATCTTAAACAGCTGATATTTTCATGTATCAGATAGATGCCAGAGACTGACTGTGTGGCTGATGATCAGGACTGATATTGTGTGGGGAGGATGTCTGACTGACCACACCTTTAGCCTACAATGAGCTGGATACTAAAAGACTTTCGCGTGCAGTGCTCACTGCCAAACATCTGGTTCCTAAATCAGTATTGAAACAACATACATGTGCATGATCTCAACCATTTAAGTGGTTGCTCACTTAGTACGTATTGCTATACTGTAGAATACCTGACAATACAACCGTTTACATTACGACTACCAGCAGCCGCAATGGCTTTTACTTGGAGAGCGTTGAGCGTCTACTAAACTCCAACATTCTCTCTAGATCCTCAGAAGTGCTTACACTTAATGTGCTGATACATTAGCATCAAACAGTGTTGTCCTTTCCTTTTTACCATTTAACCATATAGCAATATCCTGAAGTCTTACAGATACCCTAGCATCTAGTCTCACTTACATCCACAGGCAGTGTTTTGAATATCAAACCACTGTTCACAGTAACTCACACCAACTTAGACATCTGTTTGTGTGTGTGTTCTAGCCCAAGACAATCTTTTGTAGAAACAAAATACAAAGAACATAAGATTCACTTTTGCAAGCTATAAAATAAAGATGTATAAAAAAGTATATCTAATATAAAATATCAAGCTGAAATAAATTGTAACGCTGTAGATAGCCATTTAGACAAATTCCAAATCCAATCCATAATCTGATGTTCAAATTCCTGATTTATGTAGCTGTTGTGGCGTGTGCTTTAAAGGAAAATCCATTATTTACTCTAGGCCTGTGTGACGTGCATGCATACAATGAGACCTGGATCCTGCAGGGAAGTCGGAAATCCTGTTTCTGTGAAGTTTACAGTAGACCGGGATGAAAGGTCTTTACATGGGTCATGACCGTAGTTTGGGAATAGAGCTGCAGAGTTGTTTACCTCGTGCTGCTGTAGATCACTGAAACGTCATCATCAGGAGCAAGCCTGGAACAATGTAACAAAGGTGGTGTGATCCACATGAAAACCTTCAGTTTTAATCTGCTGTAGACTACACACTTGGAAAAGGTCGGTTCCTCTCACCTGTTGGCAGCATCAGTGCGGATAAATTTGACACTAGCATACTGAACGTCGTCGTCGTCCTCAGTCTTCTCTACCCCTCTATCACGGCGGTGCTGGACACTGGCATACTGGACCTCCTCATCATTTCCAGAAGAAGACGCTTTCACTGCAGAGCTACCAGCACTCTGGAAGGTCTTAGTTTGCACATTGCCGTATTCAGCTTCAGACGAACTTTGGATGAGTGACAAGTTGCTGGGTCCACAGTTATTCTATAGTTGAAATAAAATGTGATACAGATGTGATGTGAAACTAGCAAATAGTTTCAAAGGTTAAGATTCTGTTGATTTATAAAAAAGGTTTTGCTTAATTTAAGACAATTAAATGAAGCATACTGACTCAATTAATTTATTTGCAGATATTTAAATATTGCAGCTGTCATGTAGAAACCTTGTATTGTCCAGCTTTACATGAGAAAATGTAACTTTTATGCATTTGCATAAAAAAAAGTTTCAAGGCTTAGTCCGCTCTCTTAAGTAGAAAACTACTCTTATAGAAATCAGTTAAAGCAGTTATGCTTGTTACGATACGATACATAAAGGATCAGAGGATCAGAAACTGTAAATAACAGACCTGGGCCTAGATTGTGTAATTATGCCCCCTAGGTGGCACTGTTGGTCTGCCAGTGGCCTGTGATGGGGTTGTTTGTACAAAGGGGATATACACTATATGGACAAAAGTATTGGGACATCTGCTCATTCCTTGTTTCTTCGGAAATCAAGGATATTAAAAAGAGGTGATCCTGCTTTGGAGGAACTGTCTCAGAGAAGAAAGCTTTCTACTAGATTTTGGAGGAGCATTGCTGTGAGGAGTTGATTGCATTTAGCAACAAGACTTATAGTGAGGTCAGGATGTTAGATGATCACCACCAAAACTCATTCCATGAGTGTAGGTTGGAGCACCATCTATCACTCCAGAGAATTCAGTTCCACATATTGTTTTTGTGGTGTTGCTTGTTCAATTTTTTATTCTTGTTACTGTAATTATCTGTGACTCTCTTCAGAGAATTGTAGTCTTCAGAGAAATTAGAAAAGAGAGTGTTGAAAGTCCACTAAACTGGCTTTTAACCAGTTTGCACTGTTACGACTGATTGCTCTACAGGGATGTATTAGTTAAACTAGTCATTGAGTCTAGTTCATGTGATGAATGACTGAAATGATCATCCCTGTTTTGCCTGGCTAGCCACCGAGTGCCTTGCTGTGTGAACATGCTCTTAAAAAGCAACTTTATTGGTTAAATATGTTTTTTCTGTGCTGACGCTACAGTGCTATTTCTAAGAACTGTGTGATACATTAGCAACAGACAGTGGTGTCTTCTCCTTTTTACCATTTAACCAAATAGCCATATCCTGAAATCTTAGATACCTTAGCATCTAGTCACAACTTAAATCCACAGGCAGTGTTTTGAATATCAAACCACTGTTCACAGTAACTCACACCAACTCAGACATCTGTGTGTGTGTGTGTGTGTATTCTAACGCAATAGTAATGCCTTTTAGTTTAACACTGATCTCTGCAGCTAGTCATGTAAAACACAAAATACATTGCTACTGGAAATAAAATGCATTAAAGTATTAAGCAATCTTTAAGAAAAATACATTATTGAAAGTGACAGATGACTAAAACTAATGAAATGCATTAGAATATAACCTTTAAGAACACAATGTTGCAAAAAGTGAATGTTGTGTTCAAAGCTGCAGAAAAATACAAAAATGACGTGAATTATCATTTTATTTTTTTGTTTTGTGTGACTTGTGGGCTTGTCTTACCTGTCCTGATGCAGATAAACGTCTCTTTTTCCTGAAATACATTATTATTGTTATGGTGCACGTCTTAGCTATGTACAAAACAGTGAGGATTAAAATCTCTCCATGTTAAAGTCCCCCCCCCCAGCAAGCTGATGAGAAGTGTATATGCTTACCATTTCAGAATGAGAAGTAAACATACACAAGCTAATAGAACACATACAATTGATCCAGTGATTTTAGCTGCTGCAGTGAAAGTGAAAGACCCTGTGTGCAGATGAATGTTAAAATGTTGAATTTTTAAAGAATGTTTTGTTATAAAGTATTCAAAGTTTCCCTTATTTCCTTCAAAATAGCTACCTTCTAGAGTGACCGGCACTGCAGCTGCTTGCTTACAGCCATATTCACTGCAAGCTACACAGTAGTAGGATCCACCCTGTACACTGTAACTGTGTCCAGATCCTACAGGTGAGCCTTCACCTTCTTTAAACCAGGTGTAGTTCTGCACAGGTGGGTTTGCATCACTGCTGCAGGTCAGAGTCACTGAACTGCTTAAAGCTGATTTACTGATGGACACCCAGACTTTCTTTGGAGGATCTATGAAATATAATGATAGTAGAGCTTCCTTAAATACAGAGATGACGTCTCAGATTATGTCAGTTTCATCATTTCAACTCTAAATGAAGCAGAACAAGAACTTACATAGAACAGTTAATGACTTGTACCCTGATGATTGAGACCCTTGTGTGTTGGTGGCCATGCACTGATATTCTCCACTATCTGCAGATCTGATGTTTGTAAAGGTATAGATCTGATTGGTCCATTTCTGCAGAACTTCTTTATCCACCTTCTTGAACCAGGTGTAGTTCTGCACAGGTGGGTTTCCATCACTGCTGCAGGTCAGAGTCACTGAACTGCCCTCCACTATTTTACCAGATGGACTGATGGACACTGAGATGTTCTTGGGAGGATCTAAACATCAGAGAATATCAATACTTAGTTAATATCTGAGCAGACTGTAAGTGATTACATGGTCATTATGAATTCCACTTGTTCTACTCACACAGAACATCCAGAGTTACAGTATCAGAGTATTTCTCTCCATGTTCATTTCTGGATCTACACCTGTATCCTCCACTGTTCTCAGAGCTGATGTTCTTCATTGTGAAGGTCTCTCCTGTTGCTACTAATGATGTTCCTTTAAACCAGGTGTAGTTCTGCACAGGTGGGTTTCCATCACTGCTGCAGGTTAGAGTCACTGAACTGCCCTCCACTATTTCACCAGAGGGACTGATGGACACTGAGACGCTCTTTGGAGGATCTAGAAAAAACAGAAATATCAGAAAATAATTCATATTTGAGAAGTGGGGCTGCAGTGATTAGTCGTCGTAATCGACAGTGATGGGGTGTTGTTAATCTGAAGTGCTGGGGGCAGAATCGCTTCCCTGGTCTATCATGACTGCATTCTGTATTAATTAAGGAGAACATACATCTAGAGGTAGAATGACACATTACACTTCATGAGAATTATTATTATAAATATTACTCTCTTTGAATAAACAAAGCATAGACATCACACATATTTACCTAAAGGTTTACTGTGAATTTTTATCATTAACTTCAACATATAAATATTTTACTGGTTTTAGCTTAAAAAATAATTTCACTAAATGACCCACAATAACCTGTCCAAACCAGTCCTATGGTCCTGTATTTTTGAAATATCTACACCACTCCAACTTCGGACACCCATTCGGTCTGATTGTGTAATACCGGCTTTTATACACTTTCTATGTAACAGTTTTAGAAAAACAAGACATAGGAATGAATAGTGTGCAAAGGTTTGTGCAGTCTTCTTCTGTCATGATGACACAAATACCCTAAACAATTACCCACCTGGGGTACCACAGCAACCAACTGGCAACAGCCATGCGAATGTAAACAGAAGTGGAAAAGGCAAGTGGGTGTCCAAGCAAGGCTAAAGAAGCTGAGCAGGATACTTTCCAGGACTCCTGCTTGCAAATATCTGATCGCTAGAGAAAAAACTGAGGATCAGGCTCGTGACCGATCGCCACAGCAATAGCAGACTCATACTACTGGGACTAACAGCAGATTGCATCTACAACACGGCCGCATCACTAAAACAAAGGGTGGTGGATTGTGTGTTTTGTGAATGACCCATGGTGAAGCTTCTTGCTGCAAGCTCTTCCTCAAATTCAAGGAGCTGATTGATGACCTCAGGAGGGGAAGCAAAGTGCATGCTCCCTTGTGCATCGAGAAGACGGTGGTAGAAAAGGTGATCAGCTTCAAATTCCTCAATGTCCACCTATCTGAGGATCTCACCTGGTGACTCAACACATCACACATTGTCAAGAAGGCCCAGCAACCCCTGCACTTCCACAGATAGCTAATAAGAGTCAATCTGCCACAGTTCCCCTACAGGTGCACTGTGGAGAGCATCACAGTCTGGGTGCCACTGCTGCTCAACTTAAGGCCCTGCAAAGAGTGGTAAAAAACTGCCTAGTACATCACTGCAGCTGTCTTCATGCCCATACAGAACCTGTCAGAGAAAAGCCATCAACGTGTCCTCTGACCACCCTCCCCCCCAAGACACTTCCTGTTCCAAGGAACATAAGAGCCAGAACCACCAGATTCACCAACCACAAACTATATAGATACACACTCAGGTTTCTACTGATCACTCGGATCCTTCTGGTTGTTAAATTTAATTGAATATCGCTACAGAGCCAGACCTGATTATACACAAAGAACCAAATAAGCACTCATATAGTACTCACATAGAACAGTTAATGACTTGTACCCTGATGATCGAGACCCTTGTGTGTTGGTGGCCATGCACTGATATTCTCCACTATCTGCAGAGCTGATGTTTTTAAAGGTATAGATCTGATTGGTCCATTTCTGCAGAACTTCTTCATCCACCTTCTTAAACCAGGTGTATTTCTGCACAGGTGGGTTTCCATCACTGCTGCAGTTCAGAGTTACTGAACTGCCCTCCACTATTTTACCAGAGGGACTGAAGGACACTGAGACAGTCTTTGGAGGATCTAAATGTCAAAGAACATCACATCTTTATTAATATCTGATCAGTCTGTAGCCTGAAGTGGTCATTATGAATTCCAGTTGTTGGTTCACATCACTGAACTACTCACACAGAACATTCAGAGTTACAGTATCAGAGGATTTCTCTCCATGTTCATTACTGGATCTACACTTGTATCCTCCACTGTTCCCAGAGCTGATATTTGTCATTGTGAAGGTCTCTCCTTTTGCTACTAATGATGTTCCTTTAAACCAGGTGTAGTTCTGCACAGGTGGGTTTCCATCACTGCTGCAGGTTAGAGTCACTGAACTGCCCTCCACTATTTCACCAGAGGGACTGATGGACAGTGAGACGCTCTTTGGGCCATCTAGAGGTAGAATGACACATTACATGTCATGAGAATTATTATTATAAATATTACTCTCTTTGAATAAACAAAGCATAAACATCCCACATATTTACCTAAAGGTTTACTGTGAATTTTCATCATTAATTTCAACATATAAATATTTTACTGGTTTTAGCTTACAAATTAATTTCACTAAATGACCCACAATAACCTGTCCAAACCAGTCCTATGGTCCTGTATTTTTGAAATATCTACACCACTCCAACTTCGGACACCCATTCGGTCTGATTGTGTAATACCGG
Source organism: Salminus brasiliensis (assembly GCF_030463535.1). NCBI lineage: Eukaryota > Metazoa > Chordata > Actinopteri > Characiformes > Bryconidae > Salminus > Salminus brasiliensis. The sequence continues at coordinate 31,716,679 of NC_132892.1, forward strand.
CTTTTATACACTTTCTATGTAACAGTTTTAGAAAAACAAGACATAAGAATGAATAGTGTGCAAAGGTTTGTGCAGCCTTCTTCTGTCACAATGACACAAACACCCTAAACAATTACCCATATGGGGTACCACAGCAACCACTTGGCAACACCAGAGCAACCACCTGGGATACCACAGCAACCAACTGGCAACAGCCATGCGAATGTAAACAGAAGTGGAAAAGGCAAGTGGGTGTCCAAGCAAGGCTAAAGAAGCTGAGCAGGATACTTTCCAGGACTACTGCTTGCAAATATCTGTTCACTAGAGAAAAAACTGAGGATCAGGCTTGTGACAGATCGCCACAGCAATAGCAGACTCATACTACTGGGGCTAACAGAAGATTGCATCTACAACACAGCCGCATCACTAAAAACAAAGGGTGGTGGATTGTGTGTTTTGTGAATGACCCATGGTGAAGCTTCTTGCTGCAAGCTCTTCCTCAAATTCAAGGAGCTAATTGTTGACCTCAGGAGGGGAAGCAGAGTGCATGCTCCCCTGAGCATCGAGAAGACGGTGGTAGAAAAGGTGACCAGCTTCAAATTCCTCAATGTCCACCTATCTGAGGATCTCACCTGGTGACTCAACACATCACGCATTGTCAAGAAGGCCCAGCAACGCCTGCACTTCCACAGATAGCTAAGGAGAGTCAATCTGCCACAGTTCCCCTACAGGTGCACTGTGGAGAGCATCACAGTCTGGGTGCCACTGCTGCTCAACTCAAGGCCTTGCAGAGAGTGGTAAAAAACTGCCTAGTACATCACTGCAGCTGTCTTCATGCCCATACAGAACCTGTCAGAGAAAAGCCATCAACATCTCCTCTGACCACCCTTCCCCCCGACACTTCCTGTTCCAAGGAACATCAGAGCCAGAACCACCAGATTCACCAACCACAAACTAAATAGATACACACTCAGGTTGCTACTGATCACTCGGATCCTTCTGGTTGTTAAATTTAATTGAATATCGCTTCAGAGCCAGACCTGATTATACACAAAGAACCAAATAAGCACTCATATAGTACTCACATAGAACAGTTAATGACTTGTACCCTGATGATCGAGACCCTTGTGTGTTGTTTGCAATGCACTGATATTCTCCACTATCTGCAGAGCTGATGTTTTTAAAGGTATAGATCTGATTGGTCCATTTCTGCAGAACGTCTTCATTCACCTTCTTAAACCAGGTGTATTTCTGCACAGGTGGGTTTCCATCACTGCTGCAGTTCAGAGTCACTGAACTGCCCTCCACTATTTCACCAGAGGGACTAAAGGACACTGAGACATTCTTTGGAGGATCTAAATATCAAAGAACATCACATCTTTATTAATATCTGATCAGTCTGTAGCCTGAAGTGGTCATTGTGAATTCCAGTTGTTGGTTCACATCACTGAACTACTCACACAGAACATCCAGAGTTACAGTATCAGAGGATTTCTCTCCATGTTCATTACTGGATCTACACTTGTATCCTCCACTGTTCACAGAGCTGATGTTCTTTATTGTGTAGATTTCTCCTTTTGCTACTAATGATGTTCCTTTAAACCAGGTGTAGTTCTGCACAGGTGGGTTTCCATCACTGCTGCAGGTTAGAGTCACTGAACTGCCCTCCACTATTTCACCAGAGGGACTGATGGACAGTGAGACGCTCTTTGGGCCATCTAGAGGTAGAATGACACATTACATGTCATGAGAATTATTATTATAAATATTACTCTCTTTGAATAAACAAAGCATAAACATCCCACATATTTACCTAAAGCTTTACTGTGAATTTTCATCATTAACTTCAACATATAAATATTTTACTGGTTTTAGCTTACAAATTAATTTCACTAAATGACCCACAATAGCCTGTCCAAACCAGTCCTATGGTCCTGTATTTTTGTAATATCTACACCACTCCAACTTCGGACACCCATTCGGTCTGATTGTGCAAAACCGGCTTTTATACACTTTCTATGTAACAGTTTTAGAAAAACAAGACATAAGAATGAATAGTGTGCAAAGGTTTTGTGCAGCCTTCTTCTGTCATGATGACACAAACACCCTAAACAATTACCCATATGGGGTACCACAGCAACCACTTGGCAACACCAGAGCAACCACCTGGGATACCACAGCAACCAACTGGCAACAGCCATGCGAATGTAAACAGAAGTGGAAAAGGCAAGTGGGTGTCCAAGCAAGGCTAAAGAAGCTGAGCAGGATACTTTCCAGGACTACTGCTTGCAAATATCTGATCGCTAGAGAAAAAACTGAGGATCAGGCTTGTGACAGATTGCCACAGCAATAGCAGACTCGTACTACTGGGGCTAACAGAAGATTGCATCTACAACACGGCCGCATCACTAAAAACAAAGGGTGGTGGATTGTGTGTTTTGTGAATGACCCATGGTGAAGCTTCTTGCTGCAAGCTCTTCCTCAAATTCAAGGAGCTGATTGATGACCTCAGGAGGGGAAGCAGAGTGCATGCTCCCTTGTGCATCGAGAAGACAGTGGTAGAAAAGGTGATCAGCTTCAAATTCCTCAATGTCCACCTATCTGAGGATCTCACCTGGTGACTCAACACATCACACATTGTCAAGAAGGCCCAGCAACGCCTGCACTTCCTCAGACAGCTAATGAGAGTCAATCTGCCACAGTTCCCCTACAGGTGCACTGTGGAGAGCATCACAGTCTGGGGGCCACTGCTGCTCAACTCAAGGCCCTGCAAAGAGTGGTAAAAAACTGCCTAGTACATCACTGCATCTGTCTTCATACCCATACAGAACCTGTCAGAGAAAAGCCATCAACGTGTCCTCTGACCACCCTCCCCCCCAAGACATTTCCTGTTCCAAGGAACATCAGAGCCAGAACCACCAGATTCACCAATCACAACCTAAATAGATACACACTCAGGTTGCTACTGATCACTCTGATCCTTCTGGTTGTTAAATTTAATTGAAGATCACCACAGAGCCAGACCTGATTATACACAAAGAACCAAATAAGCACTCATATAGTACTCACATAGAACAATTAATGACTTGTACCCTGATGATCGAGACCCTTGTGTGTTGGTGGCCATGCACTGATATTCTCCACTATCTGCAGAGCTGATGTTTTTAAATGTATAGATTTGATTGGTCCATTTCTGCAGAACGTCTTCATTCACCTTCTTAAACCAGGTGTATTTCTGCACAGGTGGGTTTCCATCACTGCTGCAGTTCAGAGTCACTGAACTGCCCTCCACTATTTCACCAGAGGGACTGAAGGACGCTGAGACATTCTTTGGAAGATCTAAATGTCAAAGAACATCACATCTTTATTAATATCTGATCAGTCTGTAGCCTGAAGTGGTCATTATGAATTCCAGTTGTTGGTTCACATCACTGAACTACTCACACAGAACATCCAGAGTTACAGTATCAGAGTATTTCTCTCCATGTTCATTACTGGATCTACACTTGTATCCTCCACTGTTCACAGAGCTGATCTTGTTAATTGTGAAGGTCTCTCCTATTGCTACTAATGATGTTCCTTTAAACCAGGTGTAGTTCTGCACAGGTGGGTTTCCATCACTGCTGCAGGTCAGAGTCACTGAACTGCCCTCCACTATTATACCAGAGGGACTGATGGACACTGAGACACTCTTTGGGCCATCTAGAGGTAGAATGACACATTACACGTCATGAGAATTATTATTATAAATATTACTCTCTTTGAATAAACAAAGCATAAACATCCCACATATTTGCCTAAAGGTTTACTGTGAATTTTCATCATTAATTTCAACATATAAATATTTTACTGGTTTTAGCTTAAAAATTAATTTCACTAAATGACCCACAATAACCTGTCCAAACCAGTCCTATGCTCCTGTATTTTTGAAATATCTAAACCATTCCAACTTCAGACTCCCATTCTCCCAAAGGTTTGTGCAGCCTTCTTCTGTCACGATGACACAAATACCCTAAATAATTACCCACAATGGATACCACAGCAACCAACTGGCAACAGCCATGCGAATGTAAACAGAAGCGGGAAAGACAAGTGGGTGTCCAAGCAAGGCTAAAGAAGCTGAGCAGGATACTTTCCAGGACTACTGCTTGCAAATATCTGATCGCTAGAGAAAAAACTGAGGATCAGGCTCGTGACAGATCGCCACAGCAATAGCAGACTCATACTACTGGGGCTAACAGAAGATTGCATCTACAACACAGCCGCATCACTAAAAACAAAGGGTGGTGGATTGTGTGTTTTGTGAATGACCCATGGTGAAGCTTCTTGCTGCAAGCTCTTCCTCAAATTCAAGGAGCTGATTGATGACCTCAGGAGGGGAAGCAAAGTGCATGCTCCCTTGAGCATCGAGAAGACGGTGGTAGAAAAGGTGATCAGCTTCAAATTCCTCAATGTCCACCTATCTGAGGATCTCACCTGGTGACTCAACACATCACACATTGTCAAGAAGGCCCAGCAACGCCTGCACTTCCACAGACAGCTAAGGAGAGTCAATCTGTCACAGTTCCCCTACAGGTGCACTGTGGAGAGCATCACAGTCTGGGGGCCACTGCTGCTCAACTTAAGGCCCTGCAGAGAGTTAAAAAACTGCCTAGTACATCACTGCAGCTGTCTTCATGCCCATACAGAACCTGTCAGAGAAAAGCCATCAACATCTCCTCTGACCACCCCCCCCCCACCCCCCGACACTTCCTGTTCTAAGGAACATAGGAGCCAGAACCACCAGATTCACCAACTACAACCTAAATAGATACACACTCAGGTTGCTACTGATCACTCGGATCCTTCTGGTTGTTGAATTTAATTGAATATCACCACAGAGCCAGACCTGATTATACACAAAGAACCAAATAAGCACTCATATAGTACTCACATAGAACAGTTAATGACTTGTACTCTGATGATTGAGACCCTTGTGTGTTGTTTGCCATGCACTGATATTCTCCACTATCTGCAGATCTGATGTTTTTAAAGGTATAGATCTGATTGGTCCATTTCTGCAGAACTTCTTTATCCACCTTCTTAAACCAGGTGTATTTCTGCACAGGTGGGTTTCCATCACTGCTGCAGTTCAGAGTCACTGAACTGCCCTCCACTATTTCACCAGAGGGACTGAAGGACACTGAGACATTCTTTGGAGGATCTAAATATCAAAGAACATCACATCTTTATTAATATCTGATCAGTCTGTAGCCTGAAGTGGTCATTGTGAATTCCAGTTGTTGGTTCACATCACTGAACTACTCACACAGAACATCCAGAGTTACAGTATCAGAGGATTTCTCTCCATGTTCATTACTGGATCTACACTTGTATCCTCCACTGTTCCCAGAGCTGATGTTCTTTATTGTGTAGATTTCTCCTTTTGCTACTAATGATATTCCTTTAAACCAGGTGTAGTTCTGCACAGGTGGGTTTCCATCACTGCTGCAGGTCAGAATCACTGAACTGCCCTCCATTATTTCACCAGAGGGACTGATGGACACTGAGACGCTCTTTGGGCCATCTAGAGGTAGAACAACACGTTAAACCTTATGAGAATTATTCTCTCTTTAAATAAGTATAAACATCCTACAGATCTACCTGAAGGTTAACTGCAAATTTCCTTCGTTAACTTCAACGTATGAAGATGACTTGGCTTGAAAATGAATTTCACTAAATGACTTACAATAACCAGTCCAAACCTGTCCTACGACCACACAGCCACATCACTCAAAACAAAGGGGGTTGTGTGTGTTTGTCAAGTCAGCAGCAGTTCAGCACCTCTGCACCTCTGACTTGGGGTTCATGATGGTAAGATGCAGGCCCTTTTTCCTTCCTCAAGAAATGTGCCATCATCATTGTGGCAGTATATATTTCCCCTTAAAGCAATGCTAAGCTAGCACAAACCACACTAGCAAATGATATTAGCAAGCATCAGTCTCCCAGAGTCCAACCAACCCACCATTTCTTTCTTGAACGACTACCGTCCCATTGCTCTCAAAAGCCATCAACATCTCCTCTGACCACACACACTCTAACCACTTCCTGTTCCAACCCCTGCCATCTGGAAAGGTGTACAGGAACATCAGAACCAGAACTACCAGACTGACCAACCACAACCTAAATAGATACACACTCAGGTTGCTACTGATCACTTGGATCCTTCTGGTTGTTAAATTTAATTGAATATCACCATAGAGCCAGACCTGATTATACACAAAGAACCAAATAAGCACTCATATAGTACTCACATAGAACAGCTAATGACTTGTACTCTGATGATCGAGACCCTTGTGTGTTGGTGGCCATGCACTGATATTCTCCACTATCTGCAGATCTGATGTTTGTGATGCTGTAGATCTGATTGGTCCATTTCTGCAGAACTTCTTTATCCACCTTCTTATACCAGGTGTAGTTCTGCACAGGTGGGTTTCCATCACTGCTGCAGGTCAGAGTCACTGAACTGCCCTCCACTATTTCACCAGAGGGACTGATGGACACTGAGACTCTCTTTGGAGGATCTAAAAACCCCCCAGAAATATCAGAAAATGTTTAATATTTGAGTGGTTAGTCGTCGTAATCAACAGTGATGGTGTGTTGTTAATCTGCAGTGCTGGGGGCGGAATCGCTTCCCTTATCTACCATGACTCCATTCTGTATTAATTAAGAAGAACATACTGCATGATGGAACAGTGCAGTGAAGAACTTCTTCATGCAGTATGTTCTTCTTAATTAATACAGAATGCAGTCTTGGTAAATAAAAGGAAGGAAGAAAGCAAGCTAAATAAAACAAATCTAGTAGCAGCGGAAATAAACCAATGAAACAAGTGGAATGCATTTTACAGGAGCACTACAGTGAGCACAGTAGCTAGCTTTTCTCTGTGTTGGAGTACATCAATAATTCAGGTGTAAGATAGTTTATGTTATGGTTTAATTAGCATAGCCAGTACACCATCTGTGATAAACTACGATACGTAGTCTTGAGCTTGTGATAATGTAGGTTTATGTTTGAAATAATCGTTGATTAATCGGCCAGTCGAAAAAATCATTGGCAGTTTTGGTACCCCAATAATCATTATTTACAGCTAATAAGCCAATAAGCAGTCTAAGTGTTTCATGTTTTTAATGAATTTTAGGAGTTTAAGTTGCTGGTGCATATTAATGAACTACTCACACAGAACATTCAGAGTTACAGTATCAGAGGATTTCTCTCCATGTTCATTACTGGATCTACACTTGTATCCTCCACTGTTCACAGAGCTGATATTTGTCATTGTGTAGGTTTCTCCTTTTGCTACTACTGATGTTCCTTTAAACCAGGTATATTGCACAGGTGGGTTTCCATCACTGCTGCAGGTAAGAGTCACTGAACTGCCCTCCACTATTTCACCAGAGGGACTGATGGACACTGAGACGATCTTTGGGCCATCTAGAGGTAGAATGACACATTACACTTTAAAAATGAAAATTTAGTTACAGAGCCTTTTTCACACATGTGGAAGCTTAAAATGCTTTGCAAAAACCCCCACACACAGATCATCATCAGACAAGCATGTTAAATAAATGCTAAGTTAAAAATATGCTCAGCTGCCGGACTGTGAGGGGTAATGGCTTATGGATGGTACTGTATCTCTGGGCTCTTTGGATCACTAAAAGCAATCTCAGACACCTGTGATAATTAGTCTGACAGATGAGCCCAATAAAATATAAATACTTAAGAAGGATGTTTCACATTATTAGGCAGGCCACGGGTTTCAAGCAATATGGGAAAGAAGAAGGATCTCTCTGCTGCCAAAAAGTGTCAAATAATGCAATGTCTTGAACAAGGTATGAAAACATTTAGATATTTCATAAGATCTTAAGTGTGATCATCATGCTGTTAAGAGATTTGTTCAGAGCACAGACAGGATAGATCTTGAGCAGGATTTGAGCAGATAAAAGCATAACGAGGAAGGTGTGTGCCACACAAATTAATTGGATTAAGAGAGTAGCTGCTAAAATGCAATTACAAAGCAGCAAACAGGTATGTGACGTAGTTGGTGCCTCTGGAGTCCCGCGAACCTCAAAGTGGAGGATCCTCTAGAGGCTCACAGTTTTGCATAAACCTTACTATTTAGCCACCCCTAACCAGTGCTCACAAGCTTAAACGGTTGCAGTGGGCCCAGATATACATGGAGGATTTTCAAACAGTCCTGTTTACTAATGACTGCTGTGCAACCCTGGATAGTCCAGATGGATGGAGTAGTGGATGATTGTTGAATGGCCACCATGTCCCAACAAGCCTGCAACGTCAGCAAGGAGCTGGTGGAGTCATGTTTGGGCTGAATTTAAGGGAATAGTACTGGTAGCCCCTTTAGGGTCTCTGAAGGTGTGAAAATGACCAGGGCAAAGTATATAGAGTTTCTAACTGACCACTTTCTTCCATGGTACAAAACAAAGAATCATGCCTCTCTATCATCGGCTGCTATGGGCATAAAAGGAGAGAAACTCATGATGTGGTCCTGCCCTGACCTCAACCCTATTGCGAACCTTTGGAGTATCCTCAAGCAATCTATGAGGATGGAAGGCAGTTCACATCAGAACAGCAGCTCCGGGAGGCTATTTTGACATCCTGCAAATAAATGCAAGCAGAAACTCTCTAAAAACACACAAGTTCAATGGATGCAAGAGCTGTGAAGGCGATATTAAGGAAGGTGTCCTGTGTTAACACGTAACTTTTTGATTTTTGATTTTTGATTTGATTTTTAATTCTGCAAATGACCATTTTCAGTTCTTTACAACCTATAAAATGTTTTGAAACCGTTTTTAAAAATAATGTTATCATTATAAAAATAATAATAAAATCAGACGTATACTCTACTGGTTGATGCCTTGAAATCAACAATTTATGAAAATCAGAGAAAAATATAATTTGCATAATAATTTGAAACACAAAAAAAACTTCAATAAGATTTTTGGTGCTGGGTGGGATTGACTTTAAAGAAAGTTCATTATTTAGAGTTTACTGAGTCAGACAGTCACATTATAATCTTTACTGAATTATCTTACACAGAAATAAACAGTAAAATATGAAGCTCCTGTGGAAGTAATTAAACTGTTCATAAAAGAGCAGATATTGTAAGTTATTAATACTATTAATGGAGGTAATAAAAAAACGTTGCAGCAACACTTTGTGATACTGTTGTCTATCATGTAGATGTGACAATGCATCATAGGTAACAGTCATTCTGTAAATTATGATATCTAATCACTTGCTTTGTAAAAACACCAAAATTGTGTACAGTCACACCAATCAGCAACCCTCTCTGGATCTGTTTGTCCTCCTGCCTCCAGCTCTTGTGCCATTAGTAGATTATGTAACACTAAGGATCCAGTTATCAGTTTTCTTTATTCAGATTTAGTCCAGATTATTTTAAGAATATTGAATCATGAACCCAATATCATCAATCTAATCAGATTATGGGCTGAGTGTACAGTCAAACCCCTGTTTGTTACATTAAATACATAAATTTATGTAGGACAATAAACCAGCAGCAGCAGGAGAGCAGAGATACATGTTCTAATGACCAAACTCTTCAGGATCACAGGTGTGTTCGAGCAGAGAGAACACAAAGCCTGCAGCACACAGGACCTCCAGGACTGGGTTAGTGAACACAGTTCTACAGTAAAAGGGGGTTTGTTCTCCCTGTGTAAAAATATCATGAGAGCTCTAGAGAACGTCTGTATTTATTGAGAGCATCTATTGATTTAGTCCTGTATAACGAAGCAGCGTCAGCTTTGGGTTCAATTAGAGCACAATCAGTTCAGCATGAACCCTCAGCTCTGTTTGTTTTCTGAGACTGAATGAATGAATCTGTACTTACATCTGACATTAAGAGTGACCTCAGGAGAGTGAAGCTTCAGATCCTCTACAGCACAGTGATACCTGCCTGTATCCTCCCTGCTGACCGACTGCAGGTGGAGTTGGTCAGTTCTGGAGGATAAAGGAGCTCCATTTCTGTACCAGGTGAATGTTGGTCTGTCAGTCAGAGTGAGGCTTGGTTTACATGTGAGAGTGACTTCACCTCCCTCTATCACTCTCTCAGGAACCTCCACCTGGAGATCTGGAAGACAAAGAAGAGCAAACCTGAAAATTAGGATGAGGGTGATCTATGATCTCAGTGCTGGATAGTAATCCTAGATCAGCACTTTTACTCTGATATAGAGACACGTTTTTATCAATGAATAAATAATTCTGTACCTACACAAGACATTAAGAGTGACTTCAGGAGACCTCTGACCATCTGCAGCACATTGATACCTGCCTGTATCCTCCCTGCTGACTGACTGCAGGTGGAGTTGGTCAGTACTGGAGGATAAAGGAGCTCCATTTCTGTACCAGGTGAATGTTGGTCTGACAGTCAGAATACAGGTGGTTTTACATGTGAGAGTGACGTTACCTCCTTCTGTCACTCTCTCAGGAACCTCCACCTGGAGACCTGAATGAATGGGTAAATTATGTTGTGAATATACAATCAGGTCCATAAGTATTTGGACAGTCACACGTGTTTGTAATTTTGCTTGTGTAAACCACAACAATGGATCTAAAATGAAGCAATTAAATATGACTGAAGTGAAGAGTTTCAGCTCGAGGGATTTTAGAAAATATTGCAGTAATTATTTAGGAACATAATTACATCATTATGAATATAAGGATTAGTTTTAATAATCAGAAGGAAATACTTTGTAGTTAATGACGGCCTGAAGTCTAGAAGTCTAGAGTTTCCTCCCTTGAGATGCTTTGCCAGGTGTTTACCTCAGGAATCATCAGTTACTGTTTTGTGGATCTTTCTGCTTTGTGGATTCTGGTTCTCCAGTTCTAAGCAGTGTTCTTCAGGTGTGGTTTGAAGGACTGATGTGATTATATTACAGAACTGCTGGAGGAATCCTGTTCACCAGTGAATGAAGTACAGTGTCTTATTTCTGCTGATGGAGCTTACCTGTGACTGAAAGATTTACTCCATCTCCACCCTGAAACTTTCCTCCTTTATCTGTTAGATATCTGAAGTAGTATTTCCTCTGGTCCTTTTCTCTCACATCTCTCAGTTTAAAGCTGCAGTCGTCATATTCATCTATGACATATTTACCCCTGTCTTTGTACTCTGGATCCTCTAACAGATCAGGAGGTTCTGCATCCACAGAAGAAACTTTGCTCCAGAAAGCTTTTTTAAATTTCTGACCCAGTGGATGTTTGTAAGTGCAGACCATGTTCACTGCAGACCCCTTTAGAGCACAGATAGATTTAGGCTTGTATGTCACACCCCAATCCTGAGCAACAGCTCCTGCAACACAGAATCCAGAAGTGTGTAAATGGAGACTCTGTGGGTCTCAGTCAGTAAAGCTGCTGCAGAAAGTCTCACTTCAGCTCATTTCTAAGGCTGTTCATTTCAGCTGAGTTTGGAATAATCAGCTGCAAAAACTGAGCTAATTTGGAGCTAAAAGCACAAAGTGAGAAGATCCTCTTGTGGTAGAGTGGAGGACCTGCAGAGGAAAAGAAACCAAAACACTGCAAAAAACACAACTGTTAACTGTTAAAGATACTGGAACAGCAAAACCCACAGACAACACTGTCAACTGTAAAAACTGATCACAACGTAGAGTATCAGAGTATAAGATCCAGTTCACATTTTGTAGAGAAGAGACAGCTCTAACTGACCTGAGATGAAGATCAGAAACAGCAGAGGAACAGTCAGATACATCCTGAGTAAAGTCATCACTGTAACCTTCACAGAAAGATCATAAATTAGAAACCACTTGTTTATTTACAGTTTAACAGATGCCGTTTTACGGGTTATCAGTATGTCTGTATCTGCTAAACTGCTTTCATCACGTAGACAAAGCCTTCATACATGCTGCAATTCACTATCTGAGACTTCGTAAGCAGATACTAGTCCTCCAGTTTTAAATTCGGTGATGCCTGGTAGGTTAAACTTCTAACCTGTTGGTAAAAAGGGTACTTTACGTTTGGAAAGCAGCAGCTGTAACCAAACACATTGAAGGATGATGCTGCAGGCCGGAGACCAAGTTAACGCAAGCAAAGAGCAGAAATTATGTCAATAAATTTTTTACTGAAGCCAATTACTAAACCACTTTTGGTTAGCTGTCCATCATTTTGTACTGCAGCCAAAGGATTTCACATTGCTGCTCACAGGAGGTTGTTTTGCGGCAGCATTGAAGGCTCTGTGTTGATGCGTTAGAACGTTGAGGAACAGACAGCTTCGTTTTTAGATATAATGTATTGCTAATGCAACTCAGATAGATAATCTGATAGCAAAGTAACTTTATATTTGCCAAGTTTTGAATCAATACCCATAACATTAATTAGCCAACTCAGAGATTGTAGCCATCAGAGGTGTAGGTAACAAATTACATTTACTCTTGTTACTGAAATTGGCTCATTTTTGTGTACTTGTACCTTTTGTACTTAAAGTAAAATCATTTACGACCATAATTACATCATTAATGTAAGGATTAGTTTTAATAATCAGAAATCCTTTTTAAAATAAATTCTAATTTTACTTTTATCTAAGTATGTCTTGTTTGAAGTATTGTACTTCGCTAAGTTTTAGGTCTTGTCAGATACTTGAAAAAAAAGTAAAAAGCTTGCAAGAAAAACAGTGTACACCCCGGAAACTACTGCAATGAATGATGGGCAGGAGAAAACAAATTGGCACTAAAATCAAAAGAAAAATAGAGACCGACAATCAACCCTGTAATAATGACGTTTGTGTTGTGCCTTTAAGACACTATATTTAGGTCATCTTATGTTCATGTGCATTGTGGGAAATCACTTGTTAGACAGAGACAGCTGTGTTAAATGAGCCTCATCTACCTTACACTTTTAGTAACGCTGCTATGGCGCTTCATAGTTTCACGTTTCAATTAAATATTAGTAGTTATGAGACCTGGCATGATATTAGCCACGTTCCAAAGCCTAGGCAGAAGTGTCAAGTGAGGAAGGACAAATACTTCATTGTCTTACTACAGTAGAAATGTTGGTTCTCTAAACTTTACTGGAGTAATTCTTTATTTTTCAGACTTTTTACTTCTACTTCTTACATTTTCCCCCAATTATCTGAGCTTTCTCCTGCTTACATTTTAAAAACAGCCTCGTTCCTCCTATTTCATTTCCCTTAGTTTTCATTCCGGCTCTTCATCAATAAAAACCCTCTCCAGATAAAGTGAGAGTCTGATCCTGATTGGATGAGAAGTATAAACAGACACCATTCTGACTCCCTATTGGTTTATAAGAGATCATCACACCTGCACCCGTCCCGTCCCTCTCCAGCGAGCTCACAGCAGACGTCTGTAGTCTAGTATGAAGACTGTATCCGTGGCAGAGACTCAAGAGAGCTGCAGTGAAACGTCCCGACTGAGCCCCACATTTACATTCCAATAAAGCTTATTGATCACACGCCTCTGAAGTCTGACTTTCTGCAGCTTTACAAAACATCTAGACAACGACTCCTCATATTTTCCTCCATGAAGCTCATGTTAATGCTCAGTAGAGCACAGAGACGCTCCTTTAATAGAGCTGATATTACTGAAATGCTTAATTTTCAATGGGCAGATCTGCAGCTGAAACAGGAGCCTAGTGCAGCCCAACATTTTTAACAGCAACATTTTAATAGATCATTCTCCTCATTATGACTTTTAGAGAAATGTTTTTTTTTTTTTTTTTTTTTGGGGGGGGGGGGGGGGGGGGGGGGGGGTGTAGTGCACTATAGACCCCGCAGCCTAAGCTTTCGGCCTTTGTTTTCCTTCCAGTACTTTTACTTTTCTACTTGAAGTCGTTCTGAAACCAGTACTTTTACACTTTTACTTGAGTAAAAAGCTTAAGTTGATACTTCAGCTTCTATAGAACTCTTTTAAAACCTAGTATCTCCGCTCACTTCTACCTGAGGATGAATGAATGTCAGTACTTTTGACACCTTTGTTGGTCAAAAGTGACTGGCTCCCGGGGGTCCCATTTCTTTTGTGATTGACTAATCTACTATGACTGCTTAAATGTTCTTTTGTTACTAAAATATTTGATAAATAAGATACAAATAAATCATTATACAAGTCAAAACATAAGCAAAAAAGAACTGGATAAATATGATATCCCAATAATATTGATCAATCAAAACTCACTTACTAATTACACTAATGAGGAGTTTCAGAAACAGCTCATTATAGAAAACAATTATAGATATTATAGATAACAAATTCTCAAGGTGAAGCATGAACACGTCTCGAAAGCACAGAAGTAACCAAGCCCAGTAACATTACACAAACAGCCCGCAGTTACCCGACTTTGAAAGTCTCAGTAAATAAATAAATGTAGCACAGTGTTGCTTCTTGGCGTTTTCTGTTTCAATGTTTTGTTTAGTTTTTTGTCTAACAACCACAGCCTCCTGTCTACCCAGCCAAGAGGAAACGTTATGCCTCTGCTGAACGGCTGTGTGTTATTTTAGTTTAGACTGTTAGACATGTCTGTGGGCAGTCATGTATGTCGTATAAAACTCATATCTCCAAAACAGCTTTCAGAGGAGGAGGAAAAAAACTTAATCTTAACAATGGAAGTCAATGTAAAATATTTTATTCCAAGTCATTTTGGAGCATTTCTATTGGTCCATTTATCATAAAATTCTGACATAATGTAGAGACCAACTGCCAGCGTCACATTCTGACAAAAGGGTTTGTTTGTTTCTTTGGGGTTTTTTTTTTGTGTGTTTTTTTTTTTTTTTGCACGATTGTGCCAACAAGCACAACTTTTTACCATCGAGTTAAATTAGAGACCAGTCGCTCAAGTAAAACTTTTAGACCAGTTTACTTCACTCATACGATTTGCACTACCAGATCGACTACCAAAGTGCATCAGCAGTTCTTACAAAGAACCAACACCAGTTCAAGAAGCATAACGAGCATTTTCTTACCTTAATGAAGCGTGTTCATCTCTTCACCCCAGAGAACAAATGCCGAGAACAGGAGGAGCTCTCACCATGTAAACTGTCAAACTGGTAATAGTGAAAGTGTTGCTGACTCCCTAACACATGTACCTCCCTATTTATTTTAGACTTCCTTCCTTTAAGGCCTGCAGCCAAAACCCCACTCTGCTGTAAAGGAGAGTGAGGCCCAACACACTTTAATGTTGGCTAAGTAATATTACAGCTTAATAATATTGTACACACACAATATTAAAATGTAGATTTTCTAGGTTTCCAGGTCCTAAAGTGTTTGTGAACCATTCAGCAGTAAGAGAAGATTCCTTACTGAGAAGATTCCTTCATCTTCTTCCTGTTCATGGCTGTGGTGCGTCCAGAGCCTCCCTGGAATCATTGGGCACAGGGCAGGAACACCCCCTGGACAGGGCACCAGTCCATTGCAGGGTAACACACAGACCCATCCATTCACATCGAGGGGCATTTGCCAGTTTGCCTATCATGTGTGTTTAATGGGAGGTGGGTGGAATCTGGAATACCAGGAAACCCTTAAGCTGACCTGCCGAAGCAGGGAGCTCTGAAGATGTCCTGTGGTGTCTGGCACCAAACTAGAGGCCGGATTCTGGCAGGTTAAATCGAATACAGATAAAATATATTGTCTTGAGGGTGAATCTGGAGAAATCGCTGGATTAGTAAAAATTCAGAAGTCAATAAGATGTTCAAAAACACAGTTTACCGTGGTTTACCGTCTTACCACACAAAACGTTTGCTACATGTTACCTTATGTTGGTGTCTGTTCCACTACCATCCATGATATTGTAAGGAATTCACTTCCACTGGTGATCTTCTAATGTCAACATACTTTTTAGTACTGTAGTATACAGATTTGGATTCAGCCTATTAATCAAATACTTATGCACCAATTGACCATAACATTAGTACCACCTGCCTAATATTGAGTAGATTTGACCATTCCAGGCATGTTCTCCACAAGACCTCTGAAGGAGTTCTTGTGAGGTTGGTCCCCATTAATCGCATCAATGAGCCTTAGGTGACCCTGTTGCCAGTTCACCAGCTGTCCCTTCTTGGAGCATGTTTGGTAGGTACTGACCACTGCATGCCATTGGCCTGATATTTTGGAGATACTCTGACCCAGTTGTCTAGCCATCACCATTGAAATTATTGACCCATGTTTCTTGATTCATGGTTCTTATGCCATTTTTCACTTCACCTGTTAGTAGTACTAATGTTATGGCTGATCTGTGTATTTTGGACTGTACCATGGACTGTAATTACAGCAGCTTAATTTCCATTAACATTCCACATTAATTTTAGCTTCTAACTGCATGTAAAATTTGAGCCGTCATGGTGGACTGGACATAATGGGGTTCAGATGAACACTTTCATGAACACAGTTCATCAGCAGCAATCGGAAACTGAGATGAAGCCATTTCCTGTACAGAGGACAGAATTAGTCTTATTTAAATATAAAAAGAGGAAGAAGGAGAGGGTTACTCTAATTCAGCTGTGGGGGTAGGGTGGAGTTGCACCACACAGCAGGTTAAAGAGCACCACAGCAGACAGTTTGTGTCCAAGCGTCAATGAAACAGGGGTATATCTATACATACAGCTCTGGAAAAAAATAAGAGACCACTTTTTTTTCTTAAATTTGCGTCTCTATGTGTTCAGCAGTCGTTTTATTCCAGGCATTTCATCAAACAGAGCCAAGTTACCTAAATTTGCATATGACTATGAACGGTATAAAGTCCCAACAGCAATGTGAAAGATTAGTGGAGAACCGGTCAAGACATGAGAGCTGATTGGCTGTCGAGGTTATTTCACCATAGTGATTTCTGAATGATCTCAAAGTTCAGATATTAGTACTGTGTTTAAATTTGAATAATAACTTATTTGCATTATAATTATTATAATAATAATTTATTTGCATTATTTGAGGAGTTGTCATTTCTTCAAATAAATAAATGCTCTAAGCAGTAATATTTTTATTTGGAATTTAGGGGAAATGTTGTCCATGATTTATGAAATACAATGCAAATGTTCATTTCCCTAAAACACACTGCCTATAAATTGTAAAACCAGTAGGGTGTTCATATAGGGGGGTCTCTTGCATATATGAGACACCAACGTTGGTACATAAAACTAAAGGTTTTATACCACAATATTTGAAAAATGCTATAAAGCATATATATTTTAACATTATACAGTGTTAATAGAATAAAGCCCTATCCGTATGGGAAAACATTTGCATGGGATCCTGGGGTAATTCTCTGTTTTACTAGGCTCTTCTGTGATTTTATTCCTGTCCAAAACAACCACATCCATGTTTTTCTCCCCTGTCCTCTTTTACAGGCCGAATTACAGACAGTTTTTAACCAAACTCATGGCTCGTCTGATCATTTTAGTCCCATCCAGATTCACATCTCTGTTTTTCATAGCAGGTATCGCACCTTATTTATTCTTCAAGCGTCAGTTCAGCAACTGTGGGGAAAACACTGAGACTGGGAAATCCCCAGACCCCCGAGAACCTAATATATGCCTGGAGATCCTGAGAAGATGAACTTCAGTACCTCTCTAAGTCTTACCTAGTTGCTCCACGACATTCACTTCTTTAGAGATGCCTCTGGAAAGTCATATGGCATACATGGCATTCTTCTGTTCACAGGAAAAGGGAGGAAAAATACACCCTGCTCTCCTACTGGCCAGGTCACGCGTAGCCCCATGAGAATACTAGAGCACCATAACAAGACTAGGGCAGCTTCTGGGTAACAAGCTCGCCTTACCTATTCGAGGAGTCTTACAGTGGTTGAATCCTATGCCTAAAGAATGCCTAAAGAATTTTGTGGAATGGTGCTACATTGACACTGCAAGGAACCCTGCCAACAACCTCACACTCAGCAAATGCCACAAGGTCCCTACCGTGGGACATCGCTTGTGAGACAGAATGAACACATCTTTAAAGCACAAAAGTAACCAAGCCAAATAAAATAAATAAATGTAGCACAGTGTTGCTTCTTGCCGTTTTTCTGTTTCAATGTTTTGTTTAGTTTTTTGTCTAACAACCACAGCCTCCTGTCTACCCAGCCAAGAGGAAACGTTGTGCCTCTACTGAACGGCTGTGTGTTATTTTAGTTTAGACCTTTCGTGTCTGTGGGCAGTCATGTATGTCCTTTAAAACTCATATCTCCAAAACAGCTTTCAGAGGAGGAGGAAAAAAACTTAATCTTAACAATGGAAGTCAATGTAAAATATTTTATTCCAAGTCATTTTGGAGCATTTCTATTGGTCCATTCTTCATAAAATTCTGACACAATGTAGAGACCAACTGCCAGCGTCACATTCTGACAAAAGGGTTTGTTTGTGTCTTTGTTTTGGGTTTTTTGCACGATAGTGCCAACAAGCACAACTTTTTACCATCGAGTTAAATTAGAGACCAGTCGCTCTAGTAAAACTAGACGGTTTCAGACTGGTTTACATCACTCATGCGTAAACCATCACTACCAGATCGACTACCAAAGTGCATCCGCAGTCAATCAAACAGGGGTATATCTATACATACAGCTGTGGAATTTTGTTATTTGTTCTTAAATTTGCATCTAGGTGTTTGGCAGTTTGATGAAATGCCTGGCAGATGTTTTATTCCAGGCATTTCATCAAACAGAGCAAAGTTACCTAAATTTGCAGACTGCGAATGGCATTAAGTCCCAACAGCAATGTGAAAGACTAGTGGAGAGCCGGCCAAGACATGAGAGCTGTAATTGGCTGTCGAGGTTATTTCACCATAATGATTTGTGAATGCTCTCAAAGTTCAGATATTAGTACTGCGTTAAAATTTTAAATAACTTATTTGCATTATTTGAGCAGTTGTTTTGGAGCAGTTGTCATTTTTCCAAATAAATAAATGCCCTAAATAGTAATATTTTTATTTGGAATTTAGGAGGAAATGTTGTCCATGATTTATGAAATACAACGCAAATGCTAATATCCCTTAAACACACTGCCTATAAATAGTAAAACCAAACACCAGACACCAAAGTTGGTACATGAAACTTAAGTTTTTATACCACAATATTTGAAAAATGCGATAAAGCATATATATTTTAATATTATACAGTGTTAATAGAATAAAGCCCTATCCGTATGGGAAAACATTTGCATGGGATCCTGGGGTAATTCTCTGTTTTACTAGGCTCTTCTGTGATTTTATTCCTGTCCAAAACAACCACATCCATGTTTTTCTCCCCTGTCCTCTTTTACAGGCCGAATTACAGACAGTTTTTAACCAAACTCATGGCTCGTCTGATCAT
Organism: Salminus brasiliensis; assembly: GCF_030463535.1. NCBI lineage: Eukaryota > Metazoa > Chordata > Actinopteri > Characiformes > Bryconidae > Salminus > Salminus brasiliensis. Next base: position 31,735,988 of record NC_132892.1, read on the forward strand.
TTTAGTCCCATCCAGATTCACATCTCTGTTTTTCATAGCAGGTATCGCACCTTATTTATTCTTCAAGCGTCAGTTCAGCAACTGTGGGGAAAACACTGAGACTGGGAAATCCCCAGACCCCCGAGAACCTAATATATGCCTGGAGATCCTGGGAAGATGAACTTCAGTACCTCTCTAAGTCTTACCTAGTTGCTCCACGACATTCACTTCTTTAGAGATGCCTCTGGAAAGTCATACGGCATACATGGCATACTTCTGTTCACAGGAAAAGGGAGGAAAAATACATCCTGCTCTCCTACTGGCCAGGTCACGCGTAGCCCCATGAGAATACTAGAGCACCATAACAAGACTAGTGCAGCTTCTGGGTAACAAGCTCGCCTTACCTATTCGAGGAGTCTTATAGTGGTTGAATCCTGATGCTTTAATATGTTCATGGGAACTCGAGTAGCAAAGATTTGAGAATTTTAAGCTACATTGACACTGCAAGGAACCCTGCCAACAACCTCACACACAGCAAATGCCCCAAGGTCCCTACCGTGCCTAATTGATGGACCTCCTCCTTCACTTGCATCGGAATGGCACCTTCATTGCACTTTGGAGCCCACTAAGGTGAACCACCTTCTGTGGTATGGCAACGTCAGCGTTATTAAAGACTAAGGGAAGTAAGCCAGCCAACTACTTAACCTATCCCCAGAGTTTAACAGAATCTGTGAGCTCCTCCCAGTAGGTGGGTGGCTGAGCCAAGCCAAGAATCTTGACTAAAAAGCTGTAGTCCTAATACTAGTTCTATTAGAAGAATTGAAGAATTAGAATTAGAAGAATTAGAAAAATATTTATATGGAAAAATTTAAAACCTTAAAAAAACAATTATTTTAAAGTATTTAGAATAAAATATAAAATATAAATCAGAGTCTGAGTGGAGGGGGTTAAAAATTAAAATGACTCCAGCTATACATATGACTTCAAACAAGATTCATACAGGATGTTAGTGATCAAACAATACAAATAAAATATTAATACATTTCTATATTAATTAATTGTAAGAAATATAGCAATTTTCCAAGTACATAAATAATATGTACAGAGAATAAATAGCTACATAAATAAATACAAAGAATTAAATTCACAGGTTAATGTTAATGGATCCTCAAACCGTGCATTTTTTTCTTTCTTTAAAGCTATGTGGAACCACGCTAGAAATAAATGAATAGGCAAAGACAACGCACCGCTTTTTGTACGTAATGAGAGGGGTCAGAGGACCGGGGCTCGGCGCTTATAGTTGTAAACACTGGTGACTTGCTAAACCAGCACTAACAATTTATACTGGTCTTTTTCTTCTATATATAATAGTGCAGGAACCAGAGTTCAACTTACTAAGTAGCAGAACACTGAGACCAGATAGGAAAGATACAGCAATACAGATGTTCCCACAGTCAGATGTGACATACTTCTGGCTTTGCTGAAAAAGAGTTTGAAATATAAAGCAAGAGCATGAGCAAGAGTCAGCTTTTTGACTAGGGTGCAAGCAGAATGCAGCATTATTGTTTCAGAGATCACATGCAATGCATTGTGATTCGTATCCAGATGCCAAACCTCCAGTAGAAGCATGCATTCTAGCATCAGACTCTAAACTCCAGACTTGTTCCAACGCCCATTCTCAACCCATTGTAATTTTCAGAATTATTGAATTTTTGGGTCACAATGCAGCTTTTCATGTAAATCTAAACATCTAACATTGAATTGGCCAATAAAATAATGCAACATAAGGGTTCCCTTTTTTACATATACTGTTTTGGAGAAAGGTTTTTATTTCAACAGTGCAGATGTGATCATCACTACAGTTAAAAAAGTGCATGGTACAGCGATACAGCATATACATACAAAATATAACTATGCTGCACGCAGGCAGTTCACAGATAACAGGGTTTTTGAAATAAAAAAATTTCCAATGTGGAATTTTCATTTGTACAAGATAAAAAAGAATTCATTATAAAAATAACCCCAACTTTAGAGGGCTTAATCTGCAGCTTTAACAGCTTTTATATTCCCATTTCAGATTGATGCCAGACACTGACCGCGGGACTGATTTGTACTGTGGCCCTACAAAGCAAACAAAAGGCAGAATTCAAAATTAAAATGACCACAAATTCGAGGGTCGCTCATACCGGAACTGAAGTACCATTTTACCTGCGGACAATTCAGCAAAACCATGATCAAGAAGAAAGCCACTGAAGACGAAGAATCTAAAGAAGCGGCAGAGACTATTTTCAGGGAACTAATTCAAGACAAAGGTAAGCTTTCTGTTGTATGCGCTTCGGCTTTTTGCCCTGTTTAGACTTGTTGGCCTGGTTGGTCTGATTGGCTGTACAGCAGCTTTCAATAGCAGGCCGATACATTTCCAGGATGTATGCCACGAACATTTCCGGTGTTAGCGAACCTCAAATGCAGTATGCTTTAAACCCGCTGTGTTCCTAGCTTTGTTTGCTTTGAAAACGTTTTGGTCAGGAAAATACGGACGCTCTGTGAAAAATGCTTTATTAAGGTCTCTGTTGTCAAAATGGGACTTTTGTTTTTGTTTGTTTTTTTGCAACAAAATGAAGATATACCTAGTGATGGTTTTATCCATTTGGTCTCAAAAACTCTGTACTGTTTTGTCATTTGTGATATGCGAGTTTAACGTTTTTGTATGAAGTATGATAGTAATAAGCACAGTACATAAGCTTATGAAACAAACAATAAAATGATAATGTTAAAAATGATGTGTAATGATGCTATTTTATGCAAAGGACTGCTGCCAAAGATTCCAGCACAGAAACAAAACATTGTTTCCATTCCTGATGATCTGTATGTTACATCTTGTAATTCTGACTCCAGGCTTCATTCAGTCCCATTGCCACCCTAGGTGTATAAAATCCAGCCTCTAGCTCTGCAGTCTGCCTCTATTCCACACATCAGTGAAAGAACTGGAGGTTCTGAAGAGCTCACTGAGCTCCAGCGTGGTTCTGTATGTAATAGGAGACACCGCTGCACCAACAACAACAAGTCAGCTGGTGAAATTTAGACCTTCCATCCTAGATCTTCCTCCATCAGCTGTGAGTGGTGTTATTATTGAACAGTGGGAGAGTTTAGGAGGAACAGCTCACAGAGAGCAGCTCAGCCACCGAGTGTCTGAGTGCAGAAAAGTCTCCAACTGACTCAATAACTGCAGCAGAGCTCCAGACATGCTGCTGTTAGAGCTTAGAGTAAAGGGGGGGGGCAGCTCCATATTAATGCCTATGGGTTTAAAATAGGACGTCATAAAAGCTCCTGTAGGTGTCCACATACTTTTGTCCACTATAATGCAAAAAGATATTTGTTTACAAAAACTCCTTTGGATGGAAATGTGATGTGAAATACTACCGTACTAGTCCTATAATTATAATTGGAGTACAGTGAGCTTTCAATGCTGGGCTTCTCCAGATGGTGGCTGCAGTTGAACGTGGTATTTTGTAGAGGTCTAAGAACAGCCAGGAATCCAGGGTACAACTATTAAAGGAGTTTAAAGGAGTGCTTCAGTAAAAATCTAAATTTGGTGTTTAGAATTTCTGCTTCCTTAAATTAAGTCAAAAGTCATCTAAATCCTTGCTGTTAAGAGGGTGAATTAGCCTAATCTGGGACACTTTTGCATTACTAATCTTAAACTGGATTTTTGATTACATGCCATCACAGCTTGCGTTGACCTATAGTTTTATTGACTTCCATTGATTTAAAGAAGCACTGATGTCCCACAATAGGGAAATTCACCCTACATGCTCACACTCTTAACCTAATCAACTCACATCTATGTCGACATTAACAATTCCAGAGGTGACACAGTATGAGCTGTAAAAATGAACAAAACTATACCATGTAGCTAAATGCTGGGGTCAGCCATTTTGGCCCCAGGTGTTGTGTCGACCCCCAACTCCACCACAGAATTTGAAGTTGTGAAAAGTTGCTTGTGGCATTCTGCATTTGTGTGGTGTTCAAAAGAGGCCTGGCTCCTCTATAGTGAAAGTAAAAAAAAACATAAGGCATTACATATGACAAATCAACAGGTTATGGAAGTGGAAAATGGAAGAGATACAAAGTTTTTGCGTGACGACGTGTGTACAACAGGCAAAACAAGAAATCCAAACAAAGAAGACTGCCTACTACAAACTACTATATACTATTCTAGTTCTTTTTTTAAAATATTTAATGCATCATACAATACAACAGACCTGAATTATGTCTTTATGCATCCTAGATGGCACTGTTGGTCTGGCAGTGGTCTGTAATTGGCTTGCCTGTGCAAAGGGTATCCAGCTTTTGATGGAGTCTCTATTGTTTACTTGTAAAAATCTAATTATCAAATGATCAAAATGATCAAATGTCCATACTTACATAGGTTAAGTTTCCTGAGTAACTATATTATAACATGTTACGTATTATTTGTTGCTCTTATTATTATTATCGTTTCTGTACAAGAGCACCATTTTTTTTTTCACCACTATTTATGTGGTGACTCCGTCTTCTGGTGATCCGCCATAACTTACAGCTCTACTTCTGTGCACTACTGTCTCTAGTAAAATAAGTAAGTAAGCTGTTATGTTTTGTGTGATCTTACCTTGAAAAATCCTTTTTTCCTGAAATATATAATTATTATTATTAGTAGTAGTGGTTGCAGTGGTAGAACATTATTATTTGTATTACTAATAACAATTTATCATTTATAAATTTGTAAAAATGTGTGCTTACCACAGAAAAATTGCACATGCACACAAAACTGCTCCAACACTTAGAACTGCTATGATAATGCCATATGGGAACTTGGCTGTGTGCAGATGAATGTAAAAATCAGTTTAAAGATATTTAAAGATGTTTAAAATTATTTTACCATTTACAATTGACCATTAATTTAACTGAACCATTAATTAACTGACCATTAATTAAATGAACCATTACTGTATACAACAAGTTAGTGTTTACTAGAGGCATAACAATGCATTATGATATTGCACATGCATCATTGTGATATCTTATGCAGCTGTATTGTAAAAACACCAAATTTTGAACCCAGTCCCACCAATCAGCAACCCTCTCTGGATCTGTTTGTCCTCCTGCCTCCAGCTCTTGTGTCATTAGTAGATTACGTAACACTAAGGATCCAGTTTTCAGTTTTCTTTATTCAGAATTAGTCCAGATTATTTTAAGAATATTGAATCATGAACCCAATATCATCAATCTAATCAGATTATGGGCTGAGTGTACCATCACACCCCTGTTTGTTACATTAAATACATAAATATATATATGACAATAAACCAGCAGCAGCAGGAGAGCAGAGATACATGCTCTAATGACCAAACTCTTCATGATCACAGGTGGGTTCGAGCAGAGAACACAAAGCCTGCAGCACACAGGACCTCCAGGACTGGGTTAGTGAACACAGTTCTACAGTAAAAGGGGGTTTGTTCTCCCTGTGTAAAAATATCATGAGAGCTCTAGAGAACGTCTGTATGTATTCAGAGCATCTATTGATTTAGTGCTTTATAAAGAAGCAGCGTCAGCTTTGGGTTCAATTAGAGCACAATCAATTCAGCATGAACCCTCAGCTCTGTTTGTTTTCTGAGACTGAATAAATGAATCTGTACTTACGACTGACATTAAGAGTGACCTCAGGAGAGTGAAGCTTCAGATCCTCTACAGCACAGTGATACCTGCCTGCATCCTCCCTGCTGACCGACTGCAGGTGGAGTTGGTCAGTTCTGGAGGATAAAGAAGTTCCATTTCTGTACCAGGTGAATGTTGGTTTGACAGTCAGATTGAGGCTCGGTTTACATGTGAGAGTGACTTCACCTCCCTCTATCACTCTCTCAGGAACCTCCACCTGGAGATCTGGAAGACAAAGAAGAGCAATCCTGAAAATTAGGATGAGGGTGATCTATGATCTCAGTGCTGGATAGTAATCCTAGATCAGCACTTTTACTCTGATATAGAGACACGTTTTTATCAATGAATAAATAATTCTGTACTTACACAAGACATTAAGAGTGACCACAGAAGAGTTAAGCTTCTGATCCTCTACAGCACAGTAATACCTGTCTGTAGCCTCCCTGCTGACCGACTGCAGGTGGAGTTGGTTAGTTCTGGAGGATAAAGGAGCTCCATTTCTGTACCAGGTGAATGTTGGTCTGACAGTCAGAATGCAGGTGGTTTTACATGTGAGAGTGACTTCACCTCCCTCTATCACTCTCTCAGGAACCTCCACCTGGAGATCTGCCGACAAGAGAAACCCAGTTCTACTGCATCATCCTCACAATAGCTGAATGAATGGGTCAGAACTCACTGGTGTCTTAAAGAAGAAATCAAACTTAAAGAAGAATTTAAAGTAAAACCTAAACCTAAACCCTGATCACTCAATTAAAATACTGACCTAGGATCAGATCCAGTCCTGTTTATGAAGATCTCACTCACAGAAACTGATCCTAGATCAGCTCTCTTACTCTGAAATGCTTTGTGGATTCTGGTTCTCCAGTTCTAATCAGTGTTCTTCAGGTGTGGTTTGAAGGACTGATGTGATTATATTACAGAACCGCTGGAGGAATCCTGTTCACCAGTGAATGAAGTACAGTGTCTTATTTCTGCTGATGGAGCTTACCTGTGACTGAAAGATCTACTCCTTCATCTTTACTCTGCCACTTTCCTCCTTCATCTGTTAGATATCTGAAGTAGTATTTGCTCTTGTCCTTTTCTCTCACATCTCTCAGTTTAAAGCTGCAGTCGTCATATTCATCTATGAGGTATTTACCCCTGTCTTTGTACTCTGAATCCTCTAACAGATCAGGAGGTTCTGCATCCACAGAAGAAACTTTGCTCCATAAAGCTTTTTTAAATTTCTGACCCAGTGGATGTTTGTAAGTGCAGACCATGTTCACTGCAGACCCCTTTAGAGCACAGATAGATGTAGGCTTGTATGTCACACTCCAATCCTGAGCAACAGCTCCTGCAACACAGAATCCAGAAGTGTGTAAATGTAATATTTGAGCTGAGCTAAAATCCACAGCTCTTGCAGTAGGATGGAGAAGAACTCTTAACCATGAACACACACTCACAAACACACACACCCCAAAACCAATCATGATATGTATGTATGTATGATGAGTATCATATATAAGAACCAGTTTAGAGAAGGTACACCTCTGACTGACCTGAGATGAAGATCATAAACAGCAGAGGAACAGTCTGAGACATCCTGAGTAACAGCATCACTTTAACCTATACAAAAGATGATCATAGATGAGAAAATACTGTTTACAGAATGTGTACAGATGATGTTCTAAGGGTTCTCAGTATCTCCAATTCTGCTAAACCCACTTTTAATAGTAAAGACAAAGTTCTCCGAGTTCATATGTGCTGTTATTCTGTATCTGAGACTTCTTAAACACGTTAGTCTTCCAGTCTCAAGTTCACTGGACAGTGTTTAGCTTCATCTGCAGAGGGTGGGAGAAGCCTAGTGGGTTAAACTTGAACCCCTTTGGTAAACACGCAGACACTTCCTAAAGTACTGCAGTAGTTTGGGGAGGGCTGGGGAGACAACGGTCCGGCAGAAGCGTTTTGATTGGCTGCCTGGATCTACAGCCCCACCAAATTCTTTTGTGATTGGCTAACCCACAGCGCTCAAGCGTACCTTCGACACTAAATACTTTATATTAATCTTATTAACATTTAATCGAAACTCAAGCAAATATGGACTGGGTAGATGCGATATCCCAACGATACTAGACTACTTCAACTCTCATCAGCTCATCAGGGAAAAATGACCATTGCTCATGGTCAGGAAACGCGCACAATTCTTCCTCAAAGCAAACAAGAAAGCAGCCCTATGACCTTACATAAACAGCCCGCAGAACTGCCGAAAACAGCTCTCTGACTTTGGAAGTTTCTCAATAAGTTAAAAATGGAGGAATCTCGAGGATCTGCAGAACAGTATTGTTCCTATTCCGTCATATAATCCGGTCCACACCCAGCCAGACAGGAACCCTGATGCCTTTGCTGGGGAGTGTTATTTACTTTAGGGTAGACCTTACATGTCTGTGAGGGCAGTTGACCCCTTATTTCCAAAACAGCAACTTCACAAAAGGTAAAAAAATAAAGATAAAGGTAATTTTGAAACATTGTGATTGGTCTGTTAATCGTGAAATTCTGACTTAGTATAACAAATACTAAAAAAAAAAAAAGTATATATATATATATATATATATATATATATATATATATATATATATATAACAACTGTCAGATTCCCAATATGTCAAAAAGTGTTTTTGTTTGTTTGTTTGTTTGTTTGTTTTGTTTTCAGTGACGAAAAGCATGACTTCCTAATCTTGGCAAACCATCACTCATAATGCGATAAGAGTGCATTTGACTACCAGAGTCTCACAAAGAGCACCAGAACACCAGCATGAGGCATGAAGAGCAGGTTCCTACCTTCAGATCCTAGATCCTTCATCTCCTGAAGCCCGAGAACAATCGCAGAGAAGCAGGATGAGCTCTTACTGTTTTAAGGGTCAAACCGAAAGTACACTGAAAGTACTGAAAGTGGTGTTATTGGAACACGCACCTCCCTGCCGCCCTTCCTGCCCACACCACGTGGGCCCAAAGCCCAATCAGATACTAAAGTTTGGTTTAAGTTAGCCAACAGGACAAACAGGAGTTAACTGTTCATCATTTTCACTCTCCACTCTCTCTCTAGTTGTGTTGCACCCTTATGATGTCTGGTTAATATTATAAATGTTGTAATTATACATTGTATTATTGTTATAGTTACAGTTGTGTGATGTTATGTGTTAAGAATGACTTTTATTCCTAATAAATCGACACTGACAGTAAAATCAGTAAAATACTAGTGGAACTCTGGATGCCTGGATAGTTGTATGAACTTACAATGGTGTTTATAGTTAGTTTGGGTGATAATTCATGTAGTGTTATTATAAATAAATAAATAAGTAAACAAATAAAAGCAAATACATGCAAATAAATTCATGTATTTGCTGTATTTGGAATCAAGACACATATACACTCACACACCCAGGAATCAAAAGATTCATTTTTACTTTCAGTCTTTATCTTTACTTTCAGTATTTATCAAAGCCTAGGATATCCACACACAGAAGACTATATAGAGAATACTGTAAATCACTGCTGTCCAATGAAGAACATGCATCTCCATTTTTGCTCATTTTTAGTTTTCTGGTTATGGTTTAAACTCTGTAGCAGCTTCTGTACATTGTCTACATAATTATGGATGAATGGACCAATAGAAATGCTCTAACTTCTTATTTTACATTGACTCCCATTCAAATATTCACATTTTCCTGTAAAGTTGCCATTTTGGAGATACATGTTTTCCACTGGACAGCGACGATATGCAGAAATTTACTAAACATAATAAATAATGTGCTGCTACTTATTGTTTCCATACTATGAAATTTGAATAAATTGCACATCTGCAACATTAGACAGGAGTCAACATTACTACTGTAGCGCAAAGACTGCAGGAATGCACATTGAGAGTATGTGAGTCTTCCTCAGGAATCATGACTGGTAAACATCCTGTAAGGCTGGGATGTGGTGTGGTTTTGAGAGTTTTTTACAGACATTGGGACACTGGGAGCTCGGCTGTTCTCGCATGTTCTCACCATTTCTAAGGCCTTGTGGTCACAGAACCAGGAATATTTATGTGACTAATGTCCTGAAACCTGTGCTAAAGTCTTTCTCATTTCTTCACCCTTCAAACCACATGTTGGTGGGAATTTAAAATCTATGAGCTGCAGTACAACATGATGGACATCTAACTCTAACTGACTATCTAAAGTGACTGACATCATCGTTCAGGGTTGTGGTGCATCCAGAGCCAACCTAAATCATTTGGTGCAAGGCAGGAACATCTCCTGGACAGGTTGGAAGTCCATCGCAGAGTTTCACACACAACTGTTCACTCCCACCTAGAGGCACTTCACCACAGTCAGTTTTCTACCATGTGTGTTTTGTGGGAGATTGGAGGAAACTCATTCAGAGAACCTGGGGTAACTCTGAAGCTGTCCTGTTGAGGCAGGGAGCCCTGAAAGTGTCCTGTGGTAGCTGGCACCACAACGTTAGCAGCAGATCTTTATAACCACCCCCGTTTCTCCCACGGTTATAACTTACAACTCAGCCAGTTTGCATTGCTTTGCATGTAGTAACCAATTAGAAATCCGTTGGTTGTAGTTTTTTGGGCTGTACTGTGGACTGTACTTACAGGAGCTCCATTTCCATTAACTTTACGTTATCATACTACAATAGGCCACAAAACAAATTATGAGCTGGACATAACAGGGTTCAGATGAACTCTAAAAAGCAGTTACAGTTCATGAGCAGCTCACGGAAACTGAGACGAAGTCATTTCCTGTGCTTAGAAGAATCAGTTAAAATATAAAAGAGAAGGAAGAAGAAGGGGGTGGTGTGGTGTTGCACTACAGCTTTTTCTCTCTCAAGCTGGTTTGTAGTTCTTTCTATTCTGATTGGTCTCTGTGGTGATGATGTCAGGGCTGGTTTATCATCTGTTGGTTCATGCTGCCATCTAGAGGAATGTAGGTGTAATTCTGTAGAAACTTGCTCTGATTTCAGTTATTGATTACTAACTGAATCCATTACTGACAGATGTACACACACTGCTTGTTTAGTCTCTGTAGAGAACTACTGCCAATAGAATAGGCTCTCTGGAGCAGATCAACATCAACATAAACCTATTGGCACCATGCCTAATACCAGGTATTGAGCTGTGGAGCAGTGGAACAGTGTTCTCTGAACTGACGGTCCTCCACTGAGTACTTCTGGGATGAGCTGGAGAGTTGAGGATAAAACAAGTTGATGATGATCCAATATCCTGACATCACTAACACTCTTGTTGCAGTCAAATCCTCACAGCAATGCTCTGCTCCAAAATCTAGTAGAAAGTTTTCTTCCCTGGACAGTAGAGACAGTTACTCCAACAAAAGCAGGATAAACACTTTTTAATAGCAATGCATAAGTAATACAATTTTTTAAATACAATGCATAAGCAGATGTCCCAATACTTTTGTCTATAAAGTGTATCTGTTCAGCTAATTTTTTAAATCTCTAATCTCACAAATTATTAATTCATTCATTTCAACTCTGACTATGACATTCATGTAAACCACAGTGGCCACCACACAGCACAGTCAAATCCAAAATTCTCCAAATTGTGTACCATTTGAGGTGTGTATCAGTGATAAACGTCACCATTAATACTGTAAAAAGAAAAAGAAAGTGTCCCCCCAGTACTAGAGGACACCTGAACAGCCACGTTTCAGTTGAAATAGAAGAACTTTGGTCTTAGGGGGTTTCTCCTCCAATATGCAGAAAATATGCAAATACAGTTTAGACCAGTTATTCTATTCTATGTTGTTCTGATATCTTGTGCTAAAACCAGTGTCGACCGGGGGAGGATTGGTTCCCCTTTTGAGTCTTATTTCCTCTCAGGGCTTCTTCATCCTGATCTGAGGGGGGTTTTCCTTGCCATTTACTTGCTTTTACTTTCTGATTTGTGATAACATCTATAGTAAAAAGAAATCTGCATAAATAAATGTGAAAGAATTTGGAAGTTTTAACTTTTGAGTTTTATCTTCTACAAGTGTGAGTGCAGTCGTACAGGTGTGCAATCTGTCATCTCTGACCAAATATCACCAAAAAACAGCCAGCGGACACTCCAACACCTGCATACAGACCAATACTCTTGACCCCTGTGTGCAGATAACAGACAAACTCAGTTAGAAATTATGCTAATTTTTATCTATATTAATAAGAAATATTAAGCTTAATGTATCTTTTCCCACCATTAACACCTTCTAGAGTGACAGGCACTGCAGCTGCTGTCTGAGAGCCGTATGTATTCTGAGCTACACAGTAGGATCCACTCTGTACAGCACTGTAACACTGATAATTTTATTATTATGTATGCTTTTAAGCTCGCCGGCTCGCGGGATCCCCTAAGACAGAGGGCGGTTAGCTCTCTGGAGATAATGGTCTATGTGATCTTATGGGATCGGCACCTCGTCCAGTTTGGATCCAGAGTTAAAAACGGTAAGTGAATTGTAGCTGAACAGGAGCAAGAGTGTTACTGTTATCTTAACTAATGTGAAACAACCTACTTCACCGGCGCCATCATGAATTTCTGTATGGACAAAAGTATTGGGACGCCTGCTCATCCCCTGTCTTCTGAAATCAAGGGTATTTAAAATAGTTTATCCTGCTTGTGTAGAGTAACTGTTCATGGAAGAAGGCTTTCTACTAGATTTTGGAGGAACATTGTTGTGAGGATTTGATTGCATTCAGTGTATTCAGAGAGTCACTGAATGAGGTCAGGATGTTGAATGATCACCACTCATCATCCCCAACACAGAAATTGTGTTGCTGTAACAGGTAATTCATGTGTAACCAAATACAGCTTTTTTATTATTATGTATGCTTTAATTAAGGCATTTAATCAAGACATATTAATCAAGTGTGTTGTGTGTATACTAAAATCAAGGAAACAGGTGAAATAAATGCATTTATTTATTCTTGTTAAAGTTCACAGTGGAGCATACAAATATTGTAGCTATAATATAAGCGAAATGACCTGGAAGAACTCATCACATTCATTTATATAAAAAAAATGTCTTCTCATGTACAGTTTTAGAGATATGAGGTTTTGTGTCAACTGTGAAATATGTAAGAAATTAAAGCTACAACTGTAATGTTACTCATGCATCACTACAATGATTGACATTTTACTGAGACCGCATATGGAATTTCTAACAAATGTATTTATATCTAAGACATTACCGCTAATTAAATATGCCCGTGATTATTGTTGGATGCTACATGAGTGTGGGGCTAGTTAGTTTTCCTGCTAACTTGGCTTCAATAATTTATGTTAGTAGTGATGGTTAATTTAGGAAAATATTCCAGTGCCGTATTGATGTTACCATTTCCTGTAAGTCAGAGATGTGATCTACAAAGACTTACAATGTTACAATAAGAAATGCCCCATCGACAACAGATGTGAACACTAACGTTGCAGAAAACCATTAAGTGGAATATTTATATTTTTTACATTTATTACATATTTTGGGTGAGACACTGGAATATTGAAGGGGGCATGTCTCTCCCAATATATATGGCAACTATGGCCTAGCTGCAACCAAATGAAGAGCACCTTAGGTGATTAATGGTTTTATCCAGTTAGATTCATCCTTTACTATTGTTGCTGTAACACATTGTTACCATTTTTTTTAAAGCAATTTGAATCTGACACTTATCCTTTACTTTAGTGTCAAAATCTCCTGATGAATTGATGAATGAATCCCAAATGGGAACCAAAAGGTTTTGTCCTCAGGTTCCATGTTGGCCCCATATGTGGATGCCCACCAGGGTAAGTGATGAGACAAGGAGGGGTTAAACATTGATCCCATCTGGGTTGTACACTGAATATGGGGCCTAGATCGGACCCATGTGAGATTAAGCTGGGCTCTAGTGATTTGGGAAGCCCAACCTGGTAACAAATGCATGTACAAACATTTTCAGAGCCAGTGCCCACCTAGTCCATGTTTCACCCATTTAAACCCCATATAACTGAGTTAGCTGGTACATTTCCAAGTTGGGGTACAGTCCAGTTCTAACGGCATAGTAACAAGTACAGTCAACGTCAATATACTGTCACTGTCGTCATAGAAACGCTCCAGGTGATTTTGAAGAATGTTTTTTTTTTTTTTGTTTGTTTTTTACTTTCATTGTAAAGTGTAAAATAACCATTTTCCTGTAAAATCAACAAAACCATTTTGGAGATGCAATTTATTTTGTGCGTGATTGTAATAATATTTTATTGTAAAACAAAAACAAGTACACATTTTCTTAGCAAGCATATAAGAAATGGACTTTCTGTGCAAATCAAAAGCAATACTATTTTCTGCAAAAGACTGCTGTCATGCATTTCGGTTTATATAAAAACATTGACATGTTTTCATCTCTAATGTTATGTATACAAACTTAGAAGTGGGAAATCTGTTATATCTGTCACATTAAATGTGTGCATACATTTTTCCAGAAAAAAAATATTTTCAGTGTCTGGACACTCCTCATTTGAAATGAAAACTGACTTCGAGGTGGCATTTTATGGCAGAGGATATGTATATACACAGAACATCAACAGGACATTTCTCTAGACCATGGGTGCCCACTTACTGTCCAACATTTGCATAGGACCGTAAGTATTTCCAGTTCAAAGATGTTATTTTTTCTAGTTGAATAAGAACAATGTTTTGTTGATGCTTAAAATGTTTTGTTTTGAAAAACACTCTGAAGCTTTAAGCTGTTTTTTTGTATATACTCTATTGGATGTAAATGCTACTGTGGTACTACTGTAAGTTTGATTGGAGTACAGTGAGCTTTCAATTTTGGGCTTCTCCAGATGGTGGCTGCAGTTGAACATGGACTTTTGAAGAGGTCTAAGTATTGCCAAGTGGTCAGGGGTAGAAGTTTCACTTAAAGGAGGGGTTCAGTAAAAAAAATCTGATGTTTACAAATACTGTTTCTTTAAGTCTAGTCAAAAATCAGTCCTAAATCTTAAGCACCCTGTGTGATGTGCATGCATGCAAGGGCAGTTCTTCTACAGGGAAGCCAGAAATCCAGTTTTTGTGGTGTTTACAGTAGACAAACATACTTTCCATGGGTTTTAATGATGGTTCGGGAACAGAACTGCTGAGTTTATTTAGTCTGAACCCTGGAACAACAAAAATATGTGTATGTATCTTTTAGTTTTATTCTACTGAAGATTATACCAAAGAAAATAATGGACTTCAGTTCATCTCACCTTTTGCTAGCAACACGAGCATACTGAACCTCTTCAGCGGCCTCAGAGCTCTCATGCCCATAGGAGATGTTGGCATAAACATCCAAATCCAAACTAGACGAGTTCTGTTGATTTAAAATACCAGGTTTAGTCAAGTCATATTTAAGGTTTTCCCAATATGACTGGGGAGG
This sequence comes from Salminus brasiliensis, assembly GCF_030463535.1. Lineage (NCBI taxonomy): Eukaryota > Metazoa > Chordata > Actinopteri > Characiformes > Bryconidae > Salminus > Salminus brasiliensis. Next base: position 31,751,072 of record NC_132892.1, read on the forward strand.
AGCACTACTGATTTGAATTAATACAGATATTTGAACGTTATCAATGCTGGGCAAAAAACACCAAAAAAAATCTCCAAATTTCCAGCCTTACAGGAGAAGGAAAAAATAACGTTTCATATATCTAAATTTTCAGTGGAAGTCATCATAAGATGTAAAAAAAACCATTATATTATATCCAAAAATGGAGAGAATGTTTTTTGTGTGACAGCGAAGAGTTATGTGTACAACGAGCAAAAAACTCAGACCAAGACATGGATCGTGTAATTTTGCCCCCTAGATGGCACTGTTGGTCTGGCAGTAGCCTGTGATGGGATTGCCTGTGCAAAGGGGATAAACTAAATGGACAATAGTATTGGGACACCTGCTCATTCACTGTTTCTTCTCTACTGTCCAGGGAAGAGGGTTTTAGATACCCCTCTAGTCCACACCTGGCATTAGGCTGCATGGTGCCAATAGGGTCATGTTCATCTACTCCAGAGAGTCCTATTCTATTGGCAGAATGTCTTCTCTACAGGGACTAAACAAGCTGTGTGTGCACTCATTAGAAGGGAGGGTCCACAAACATTTGGAGTCTTCAGAGAAGGCCATATCAACTCCATTCTCTCTAGATAAGAAATGCTTACACTTTGTGTGGATCACTGTTCAAACGGGGGCTTATTGCTGTACCACAGTAAGTGCACTGGCCTTGCTAACATTTGTGTTGCTGATTTTCCTAGCCTTGTAGCACAAGGACACAAGTTTACATGGTTTGTGTGGTAACCCCATCTTGTGGCTCATAGCTCTTACTTTGGCACTACAGGAATGTAACTTACATCCACAAACAGTGTATTGGATATTAAACTGCTGTTCACAGTAAGTCACACCACCATCTGTGTCTGTGTATTCTAGCCCAATAGTAATGCCTTTTAGTTTAACACTCACCTTGGCTGCTAGTCATGTAAAACACAAAATACATTGCTACCAGAAATAAAATGCATTAAAAAGTCTTTATGGGAAAAATAAATTACTGAAAGAGACAGAAAGCAGATAAAATACAAAACCGATTTACATAATCTGCAAAGCACTCTTGCACAAAGTGTTAATATATTATTTTAAGAGACAAAAGCTACATTGTTAAGAATGTTTGCAGTGCAGTATATAAAAATACTTATAAATAAATAAAACTGCGGTTATGTTTTGTGTTGTGTGACTTACCTGTCTTGCCTGTATGCATCTCTTTATCCTAAAACACATTATTATTGTTATTATTTATTGGTAGTGTTAGTAGTAACACAATTAAAAATCATTAAAAAAATGAAATACTAATATTTTCACTGGTGTTTACAGAATACATACAAATTGTGGTTGTAAGTTATTGAAAAGTTGCTATATGCTTACCATATAGCGAAGGAAATTAAACAAGCACATGCAAGTAAAACAACAACTGCTACAAAGACCTGGGTCCAAATACCTGTGTGCAGATGAATGCAGAAATCAGTTTAAAATTAAAAATTCAGATTTTTATTATTTAAAGAATGTTTATGATGGTTTATGAGGATATTTTTGTTCTACAATAAATACCTTTTGGACTGACCCGCACTGGAGCTGCTTGCTTACAGCCATATTCACTGCAAGCTACACAGTAGTAGGATCCACTCTGTACAGCACTGTAACTGTGTCCAGATCCTACAGGTGAGCTTCCACCTTCTTTAAACCAGGTGTAGTTCTGCACAAGTGGGTTTCCATCATTGCTGCAGGTCAGAGTCACTGAAATGCTTAAAGCTGATTCACTGATGGACACCCAGACTTTCTTTGGAGCGTCTATGAAATATAATGATAGTAGAGCTTCTTTAAATATAGAGATGACGTCTCAGATTATGTCAGTTTCATCATTTCAACTCTAAATGAAGCAGAACAAGAACTTACATAGAACAGTTAATGACTTGTACTCTGATGATCGAGACCCTTGTGTGTTGGCTGCCTTGCACTGATATTCTCCACTATCTGCAGAGCTGATGTTTGTGATGCTGTAGATCTGATTGGTCCATTTCTGCAGAACTTCTTTATCCACCTTCTTAGACCAGGTGTATTTCTGCACAGGTGGGTTTCCATCACTGCTGCAGGTCAGAGTTACTGAACTACCCTCCACTATTTCACCAGATGGACTGATGAACACTGAGACACTCTTTGGAGGATCTAAACATCAGAGAACATCAATACTTAGTTAATATCTGAGCAGACTGTAAGTGATTACATGGTCATTATGAATTCCACTTGATCTACTCACACAGAACATCCAGAGTTACAGTATCAGAGTATTTCTCTCCATGTTCATTACTGGATCTACACTTGTATCCTCCACTGTTCACAGAGCTGATCTTCTTCATTGTGAAGGTCTCTCCTGTTGCTACTGATGATGTTCCTTTAAACCAGGTGTAGTTCTGCACAGGTGGGTTTCCATCACTGCTGCAGGTCAGAGTCACTGAACTGCCCTCCACTATTTCACCAGAGGGACTGATGGACACTGAGATGTTCTTTGGGCCATCTAGAGGTAGAATGAGACATTACACCTCTGTTTGAAAAACCAAACCAAAACGTCCTACAAATCTACCTGATGTTTTATGACCGATTTCAATTATTAATTTCAACATATGAAGGTGACTTGTTTCAGCTTCAAATTAAGTAGAATATGGTGCTTTTTGTGGAATTCATTCATACGGTTCATAAAAGAGCACCTATTGTAATTTATTACTATTAGAGGTGGAGCAATGCATCAACACATACTGCAGTGTGCATCATGTAGACATGGCAATACATCATGGGTAACAGTGATTCTGTTTATTATGATATTTAATGCAGCTGGTGTATGCACTGAACACAGCCCCACCAATCAGCAACCCTCTCTGGAACTGTTTGTCCTCCTGCCTCCCACCTCTAGACATGTAAGTACTAGAGGCCCAGACATGAGTAAATGAGTAAGTGCAAGTGCTCTAATTAAAAAGTGACTTGAGTAGAAGTAGAAGTGTCTTTAAGCTCCATACTTAAGTGAAAGTACTAAATGATTTAAAGATTTTTGTAATTAAGTATTGTTAAGTAGTTTATTCTAAAATTCTCTACTCAAATACTGAAAGTAAAAGTACAAATATAGTGTTTTGTAGTTATTGCGGAAAGCAGTAAAAAGTTTGGATATCATTGTTTATATCAATGATCAAACCTGGTTACAGTGCCATCTAGCGCTCTGTCCTGGTGATTTTTAAAATCGTACTTGTTACATAATTGTAACAAGTAACGAAGCAGCACATAAAAAATGTAAGTACATACAGATATAGTATTTTAGTACTTAAGTACAGTAGTGAAGTAGTTCTACTTCCTTACTATACATCTCTGCAGCTATTATGTCATTAGTAGATTACATAACCAAGCAATTCAGTTACCAGTTTTCTTTATTCAAATTTAGTCCAGATTATTTTAGAAAAACAATATCATCAATCTAATCAGATTATGGGCTGAGTGTACCGTCACACCCCTGTTTGTTACATTAAATACATAAATATATATATGACAATAAACCAGCAGCAGCAGGAGAGCAGAGATACATGTTCTAATGACCAAACTCTTCATGATCACAGGTGTGTTCGAGCAGAGAGAACACAAAGCCTGCAGCACACAGGACCTCCAGGACTGGGTTAGTGAACACAGTTCTACAGTAAAAGGGGGTTTGTTCTCCCTGTGTAAAAATACCATGAGAGCTCTAGAGAATGTCTGTATGTATTCAGAGCATCTATTGATTTAGGTTTTAGATTTGAGTTCAATTAGAACACAATCAGTTCAGCACGAACCCTCAGCTCTGTTTGTTTTCTGAGACTGAATGAATGAATCTGTACTTACATCTGACATTAAGAGTGACCTCAGGAGAGTGAAGCTTCAGATCCTCTACAGCACAGTGATACCTGTATGCATCCTCTCTGCTGACCGACTGCAGGTGGAGTTGGTCAGTTCTGGAGGATAAAGAAGTTCCATTTCTGTACCAGGTGAATGTTGGTTTGACAGTCAGATTGAGGCTCGGTTTACATGTGAGAGTGACTTCACCTCCCTCTATCACTCTCTCAGGAACCTCCACCTGGAGATCTGGAAGACAAAGAAGAGCAATCCTGAAAATTAGGATGAGGGTGATCTATGATCTCAGTGCTGGATAGTAATCCTAGCTCAGCACTTTTACTCTGATATAGAGACACGTTTTTATCAATGAATAAATAATTCTGTACTTACACAAGACATTAAGAGTGACCTCAGGAGACCTCTGACCATCTGCAGCACATTGATACCTGTCTGTAGCCTCCCTGCTGACCGACTGCAGATGGAGTTGGTCAGTTCTGGAGGATAAAGGAGCTCCATTTCTGTACCAGGTGAATGTTGGTCTTACAGTGAGACTGCAGGTGGTTTTACATGTGAGAGTGACTTCACCTCCCTCCATCACTCTCTCAGGAACCTCCACCTGGAGATCTGCCAACAAGACAAACCCACTTCTACTGCATCATCCTCACATTAACTGAATGAATAGGTAATTCAGGTCCATAAGCATCTATAAGTATCTTTCTGACTTCAGAATTCCTGGTTCTCCAGTTCTAAGCAGTGTTCTTCAGGTGTGGTTTGAAGGACTGATGTGATTATATTACAGAACTGCTGGAGGAATCCTGTTCACCAGTGAATGAAGTACAGTGTCTTATTTCTGCTGATGGAGCTTACCTGTGACTGAAAGATCTACTCCATCTTTACCCTGATACTTTCCCCCTTCATCTGTTAGATATCTGAAGTAGTATTTCCTCTGGTCCTTTTCTGTCACATCTCTCAGTTTTAAGCTGCAGTCGTCATATTCATCTATGAGGTATTTACCCCTGCCTTTGTACTCTGAATCCTCTAACAGATCAGGAGGTTCTGCATCCACAGAAGAAACTTTGCTCCATAAAGCTTTTTTAAATTTCTGACCCTGTGGAGGTCTGTAAGAGCAGACCATGTTCACTGTAGACCCCTTTAAAGCACAGATAGATTTAGGGTTGTATGTCACACTCCAATCCTGAGCAACAGCTCCTGCAACACAGAATCCAGAAGTGTGTAAATGGAGACTCTGTGGGTCTCAGTCAGTAAAGCTGCTGCAGAAAGTCTCACTTCAGCTCATTTCTAAGGCTGTTCATTTCAGCTGAGTTTGGAATAATCAGCTGCAATAAGCTGAGATCATTTGGAGCTAAAAGCACAAAGTGAGAAGATCCACAGCTCTTGCAGTAGACTGGTGGAGGAGCTGCAGAGAAGCGGAAATGAGCAAACTGCAAACTGTTAACCATGAAAACACACACACACACACACACACACACACACACACACACACTAAAACCAGTCATGATATAGAGCATCATATAAAAGAACCAACATAGAGAACAGACCTGAGATGAAGATCAGAAACAGCAGAGGAACAGTCAGAGACATCCTGAGTGACAGCATCACTTTATCCTGTACAATCAGATCATACATTAGAAAATACTGTTTACAGATTGTTCATAGATGCTGTTCTAAGGGTCATCAGTATCTCTAATTCTGCTAAGCCACTTTCATAATGTAGACAAAGGGCTTTGAGTTCATTCATGCTGTTCTTCACTACCTGAGACTTCTTAAACAGATTTTTGTCTTCCACCCTTGAGTTCATTAGATTTCCAGGCCAGTTTAGCTTCATCTGCAGAGCGTGGGCGAGGCCTGGTGGGTTAAACTTCTACCCCATTGGTAAACAGGCAGAAACACTAAATTGCCAAAAGTATTCACTCACCCTTCCAAATCACTGAATTAAGGTGTTCCAATCAATTCCATGGCTACAGGTGTATAAAACCAAGCACCTAGGCATGCAGACAGTTTCTACAAATGCTTGTAGAAGCTCCCAGGAGCTCAGTGAATGGATGCCACCTTTTTAAATAAGTCCAGTCCTGAAATTCCACCCTTACTAAATCTTCCACAGTCAGCTGTCAGTGGTATTTTAACAAAGTGGAAGTGATTGGGAACGACAGCTACTCAGCCACAATTTCATGCTCCCAACTTTGAGGCAACAGTTTGGGGACGGCCCCTTCCTGATCCAACATGACTATGCACCAGTGCACAAAGCAAGGTCCATACAGACATGGATGAGAGAGTTAGGTGTAGAAGTACTTGACTGCACAGAGTCCTGACCTCAACCTGATATAAGACCTTTAGGGTTAATTAGAGCGGAGACTGCATGCAAGGCTTTCTTGTCCAACATCAGTGTCTGACCTCACAAATGTGCTTCTGAAAGAATGGTCAAAAAATCCCATACACACACTCCTAAACCCTGTGGGAAGCCTTCACAGAAGAGTTGAAGCTGTTATAGATGCAAAGGGTAGCCTGACATCATATTAAACCCTATGGATTAAGAATGAGATGTCAATTAAGTTCATATGCGTGTGACGGCAGCCGAGGAAATATTTTTGGCAATATATTGTACTTCTTAGAAATCAGCAGCTGCAACCAAATGTCTGGAAGTTGATTAGGGGAAACATAACAGTGCAGAAGTAGCGGGTTGATTGGCTCACAAAGTATCCAGATATTATATTATTACATAAATGGCCCACAGTATCTGACTTTGTCTTCAGTTAATAAAAAAAAACAGAATCTTGAGATATTGTTGGACAGTATTGCTTCTTTGTGCATTTCTTTTTCTGTTTTTTTTTGTTTGTTGTTTTTTTGTCTAACAAACACAGCCCCTATCTGTACAACTCCACTGCTGCGTTCTCTTCACTGGCTTCCTGTAGCTGCAGATCCTTCCTGTAGGTCATCAGATTCAAAACCCTCCATTTGTCATCACATTTTAACACAATGTAAACAACAACTTCCAGCTTTTTTTGCATGACAGTGACAACAAGCGTGCATTTTTAATGCTGACAAAGTAGCAACTCGAACCATCAAACCAAATTAGACACCAGTGGTTCTTGTGAAACTCATGCTGGTTTATATCACTCATGATACGATAAGTCTGCATTTGACTACCAGAGTCTGTCAACAGGTCTTAAAAAAGAACACCAGATAAGGAAGCATAAAGAGCATTTTCCTACCTTTAAAAAGAACATACATCTCCTAAACCCAGAGAACAAACATAGATAACAGGAGAAGCTCTCACTGTTTAAAGTGTCAAATTGACAGTACTAAAAGCGTTGTTGCCTCCTTAACACATGTACCTCCCTGTTTGTGCGAAAGCAGCCTTTCCTTCCTCCCTTAAAGAAACCACCACATGCACCAGAGCTGTGCCAAAAGCCACTCTTAAAGAGCACTTTTAATTTGGGCTAAATAAAAGTATTTGACCAGAGTTAATATTTGTACACACACACTTATACTTGCACACCTCTGCTACACATGGAAATGTACACTTTGTTTCCAGGTCCTGATGTTTGTGAGCTGTTTAGCAGTAAGAGAAGTGAGCACCAGCATGACATTTTCTTCTTCATTTGTTTTATTTATAAAAACAGACTGAGGGGGCTGAGCAACTAGCAGCCTGCTAAACTGATACAAGCACCATTAGTTCAGTTCAGATCTGTGCTGTTCCAATCAGATGAGCTTTCCACCCTAAATATTTGAGGTTATCTGCACCCAAATAAATATCCACCTTTACCTGCTTCTTCTGGGTCAGGACTGCACTGGGTCCACAGATACCTTTTAGACAGGGTGCCAGTCCATTGCAGGGTGACACTCACTCTTTCTTTCACAATAGGGGCAATTTAGCATAGCCAGGTTACCTACAACCCCCCTTGTCCCAAATCTGCCCCCAAGACACTAGCTGCAGATCCTTTAACTCCTGTAGGTAGAGACGTGGGGCCTCCATGGTCCAAACTTGTTTGACCAGAAAATTCCACCAATACTGAATTAGATTTAGATCTGGGGAATCTGGAGGCTAACCTTGGGTAGTAATGACCACCACATACCAGGGATATGTACAAGACCTGCCATTCAAGAGAAGCTCTGGTCCAGTCACCAGGCCTTCACAATTTGGCCCTTGTCAATGTGGCCTAGATCCTTACACTTGCCCGTCTTTCCTGCTGTGGGCTTAAGATGATGACTAAACTATTGTAAGGAAGGAATCCACTTCTACTGGTGGATTAATCCAGCCTATTAATACAACATTTAAACCAATCAGCCACACTTATTATTGAGTAGGTCCCCCTGTGCCACCACAACAGATCTGAGCATTAAAGGGATCAAAGCCTGGACTCTGCAAGACCTCATAAGATGTCCTGTGGTATCTGGAACCAAGACGCAAGTTCTGAGATGGGGCCTCTATGGATCACATCAATATGCCTTAGGTGCCACGGACTCTGTCACTGGTTCACTGGTTGCCCTTTCTTGGACCACTTTTGTTAGGTACTGACCACTGCATACCTGAAAACCCCCAAGACCTGCCTGATGTTTTGGAGATGCTCTGGGTCAGTAATCGACCCATGTCCTGCTTTTAGCACATCACCTTCACCAACCGACTGTTCAGTTGATGTGTAATGTTATGGCTGATATTTTGAGCTGTACTGGGGACTCTTCCATTAACTTTACGTTATTATACTACATTAGGTCACAAATCAAATAATGAGCTGGACATGGACAGGATTCAGATGAACACTTGAAATCATTTCATGAGATCATGAGTAGATCTTGGAAAGTATGACAAAGTCAGGTTCTGTGCATAGAGTACAGAATTAGTCTCATTTAAATATAAAAGAGGAAGCCGAAGAAGGGTTACTCTAATTCAGCTGTGGGGTAGGGTTGCACTACACAGCAGGTTCAAACAGCTTGCTCGCTCTCTATAGACTGGGTTGTGGTTCCTTCTGTTTCTATTTCTGTAGGCAGTGGTGACTCAGTGGTTATAGCTATTGATGAAAGGGTAGTGGGTTGGAGCTCTGGGTTCTTGATAACTGGGTTGTGGGTTCGATACCCAGGCTCGGCAAGCTGCCGCTGTTGGGCCTTTCAGCAAGGCCCCTTACCCTCCCTGCCCAGCAATGGCTGCCCACAGCTCCAGGCACATGTGCTCACAGTCCCTGTGTGTGTTTCACTGGTGTGTGTGTGTGTGTGTGTTCACTGCACGGATGGGTTAAAGGTGGTTTATCATCTGTTGGTTTACGCTGCCATCTAGAGGAATGTAATTATAATGACAAAGTCTGCTGTATTGTCCAAACTGTAATATGACATACACAGGATTGAAATTGCGTTACTCTCAGACCCATGATGCAACAATAAACATCAAACATTTAAATAAACATTAAATATCAAGCAGGAAATGGTATTATACTAATTTGTAGGAATCAGACCCGTCGCATGACTGATATCTGGAGCTCTGTACAGACTCACCTGATTCTTCTTGCTCAGATTTCAGGTATTAATTAATAATACTGTCTCTAGGTATACTATATGTCCAATTATTTGTGGACACCCCTTCTAATTAATGCATTCAGCTACTTTAGGTTGCACCCATTGCTGACAGAGATGTGCACACACTGCTTGTGTATTCCCTTATCTTGTGCTAAAACCAGTGTTGACCGGGGGAGGATTGGTTCCCCTTTTGAGTCTTATTTCCTCTTAAGGTTTCTTCCTCCTGATCTGAGGGAGGTTTTCCTTACCACTGGTTTGCTTTTACTTGGATCATCTGTAAAAAAAAACTACATCTGTAAAAAACTACATAAATAAATGTGAATGGAATTTGGAAGTTTTAACTGATGGGCTTTATCTTATACAAGTGTGAGAGTGCACACAGTGTTGAGTAGAGAAGAATCCAGTATTGATATTAACCAAAAAGAAAAGAAATGTTCATTTGGGGTTTTACGTCCCAAAATGTTTGGTATTGTTGATTCAGCTGTTTGTTGTATATCAAATGGTTGAAAATCTTCAATCTTCTGAAATGCTGACTTTAGGTCCAGTAAGAATCCTGTAGCTGTCAGAAGGTCTGATCTGAGGGCATGTCTTCCCTTTCCAGTGAGGTTCCAGTAGATATGCAGATGAAATTCATGTCCAGATGTGTGAACGCTGTTTATTTCATGCTGCTGTAGATCACTGAGGGATCCTCAAGGATTGAAGCAGTAGAGCTGCAACAACACAGCAAACACAGTAAGTGTGTGTACATGTGAAGCTATTCTTTAAAGGAGGTACAGTTTGGGTATGTTCAGAATTCTGCAGATGGTTGGTTGGAATTGTTGGACAATGTCTTATTTATAAATAAGTAAATAATGACTTCCGGATTCTAGTGAAGTTAACTTCTTTTACTGAGTAGTTGTGGAAATGGATGGTTCTACGATAAAAAATACCAAGGGTACATGACCAAAGGTGATGACCGCAGCATTACAGTACAGAAAAGACAGTTTTGGAATTAGGGAAGATACACAATGCTAACACTAATATGGGCACAATATAATTGGCCACATGGGGGAAGTAACCAAGCATGAAACACTATGGACGGCCAATTGTAGCAAACTTAACTACAGTGCCTTTGTTTTTCCAGTTAAGCTCAGTCATAGGAGTGTTGAATGAATATATGGTGAATATATGGTGGTAACAGCACTGTAATGACAGAGTAGCATCATACAGTCATTTACTATACTGGTGAGCAGGGTGTTTCTCGAACTGCAGTGCTGGCTAATCACTGGCTAATCTCTAACCAATCGCTAACCAGGCTTTTCTAATCATATACATCAGTTGAGTAATTACCTTCAACTTCCTAGCCACCTTGTTTCCTTGGCCATCTTTGTTTGCATTGATATAGATTACAACCACAGAGATTGAGTGGGGTTAGGTTAGGCTAACATCTTGCCTAATAGCCTCACGAGCACCTAAAACGTTCGTTTAATAACCGGGGTTCCCCTCCACAAAATGGTAAGAGCAGATGTGTGGACGTTAGGGTTTTAAATTTGGGCGCCTTCAACCACAGACGCAGCTCCTTTTCTTTGGATATGGTGCCTCACAACTCTTATCGTAATCTTTTTTTGCATAGTGTTGGAAAGGTAGTTAGCCCTGCTCTTATAGCATTGTAATGTTGAGTTAGCATAGCTAGCTACTTTATGATCAGTGTCCATAGCAGTAGTCATCACCTTAAATACAATACACCCATAAACTATTTGATATAAACTGACTGGAAATTCAAACACAAAAACAGAAGAAACAAACCCTTTGAAATGGGCGTGGCCAAATAGAGTGGATACATGCTCTGCTGGATCTGTTAGCAATGTGTTTCTTAATTACTCCTGCAATGCTCCCGAAGAGCACATGGACAAAGCAGAACTCTTATTGGTCAGAGTTAAGCCACTAGAATCCCAGAGCCTTTTGAACAACAGGCGTTCAAAAGCCTGGCTAGCTAGACCAAACCAAGACGTTTACAAGAGCTGTATAAAAGACTAGTCACTTTATACTCTATACGTCCAAATGTTTGTGGACACCCCTTCTAAAGAATGCATTCGGCTACTTTAAGTTGCACCAATTGCTGACACAGATGTGCAAATGCACACATACCCACAGCTTGTCTGGTCCCTGTAGAGAAGAAGTACTGCCAATAGAATAGGACTCTCTTAAGCAATTAAACATGAACCTGCTGGCACCGTGCTCCCTAATGCCAGGCATGGGCTAGAGGGGTATTAAGCCCCCCAGCATTGAGCTGTGGGGCAGTGGAAGAACTGTGTTCTTCGGAATGATGGTGGTGCTCCATCCAATATGTTTGAGATGAGCTGGGGAGTTGGAGATGATGAGGTGGGTGGTGATCATCCAACATCCTGGCCTCACTAACATTCTTGTTGCTGAATGCAATCGGATTATCAAAATAATGCTGTCATTATGATTTCATGACCACAGAACAGCCTTCACCACAGAATACCTCCAAAATGGTTAAGCTAAGACCTTTCTCCTTATCCCATCATCCTGTCTCAGGTAAACTATCAGTCACTGGACTAAGCAGATTTCATAAGGTCGCTTCCTCTCACCTGCCAGCAGCACCAGTGCGGGTAAACTTGACACTAGCGTACTGAACGTCGTCTTCCTCTGTCTTCTTCACCACTTTATCAGGGTGGTGCTGGACACTGGCATACTGGACCTCCTCAACAGTTCCAGAGGAGGAAGTTTTTATTGCAGAGCTCCCAGCATTCCTTTGGTGTTTGAGTCTAAGAGGTACAACATTGGCATAATGACCATCATCCTGATTGGATGGATCTGGTTCAGGTGTTGAATCACTGGCTGCAGATGTCACAGTGTTCTGTGGAGAGAAGGATGATGTGTTACACATGCAGATCAGATGATCATCTGAGAGTAAGACTGAGTTCAGGTATAATAACAGGTGCTGTGATGAAGCTGAAGAGCTGAACCTGTACATGTTCTCAGCTGCTGGTCATTAAAGTGGACCTATGTTCTAACCATCACCTTTATACCCTAGAATAAAACTGTGGAACTGGGCTGGGTTTTAATGGACTTACCTGTCTTATATTTGCATCATCAGCTGAATCACCTCTTCTCTTTCTCCTGAAAAAGAAATAATAATAATAATAATCATTATCATAATTTTAAATCCTTTTTTTCAGCTTGTTGATCGTCTAATCTTCATACTCTTACCTTACACACACAATAACACCAATGACCAACAAACAGCCAGCGGACACTCCAACAGCTGCATACAGACCAATACTCTTGACCCCTGTGTGCAGATAACAGACAAACTCAGTGAGAAATTATGCTAATTTTTATAAATATTAATGAGAGATATTCAGCTTAATGTATCTTTTCCCACCATTAACACCTTCTAGAGTAACCGTCACTGCAGCTGCTGTCTGAGAGCCGTATGTATTCTGAGCTACACAGTAGTAGGATCCACTCTGTAAAGCACTGTAACTGTGTCCAGATCCTACAGGTGAGCCTCCACCTTCTTTAAACCAGGTGTAGTTCTGCACAGGTGGGTTTGCATCACTGCTGCAGGTCAGAGTCACTGAACTGCTTAAAGCTGATTCACTGATGAACATCCAGACTTTCTTTGGAGCGTCTATGAAATATAATGATAGAAGAGCTTCTTTAAATACAGAGATGACGTCTCAGATTATGTCAGTTTCATCATTTCAACTCTAAATGAAGCAGAACAAGAACTTACATAGAACAGTTAATGACTTGTACCCTGATGATCGAGACCCTTGTGTGTTGGTTGCCATGCACTGATATTCTCCACCATCTGCAGAGCTGATGTTTGTGATGCTGTAGATCTGATTGGTCCATTTCTGCAGAACTTCTTTATCCACCTTCTTAAACCAGGTGTATTTCTGCACAGGTGGGTTTCCATCACTGCTGCAGGTCAGAGTCACTGAACTGCCCTCCACTATTTCACCAGAGGGACTGATGGACACTGAGACGCTCTTTGGAGGATCTAATATATATAAAATTATTATAATTAACTTACCTAATAACTCATAATTACTGTTATTCAAAGCATGTCAGCAGTGGAGAAACAAAATACGTTTTTGCAGGTGAGATTATCTTAAACCTTATCTAAACATCTACATTTTTCAAGATTGTTGTGAGAATATTATGCAGCAGTTTATGAAATGCAGAGATACTGAAGCTGCATCAGCTTTGGGTTGAACTAGAGCACAATCAGTTCAGCATGAACCCTCAGCTCTGTTTGTTTTCTGAGACTGAATGAATGAATCTGTACTTACATCTGACATTAAGAGTGACCTCAGGAGAGTGAAGCTCCTGACCCTCTACAGCACAGTGATACCTGCCTGCATCCTCTCTGCTGACCGACTGCAGGTGGAGTTGGTCAGTACTGGAGGGTAAAAGAGCTCCATTTCTGTACCAGGTGAATGTTGGTCTGTTAGTCAGAGTGAGGCTTGGTTTACATGTGAGAGTGACTTCACCTCCCTCTATCACTCTCTCAGGAACCTCCACCTGGAGATCTGGAAGACAAAGAAAAGCAATCCTGAAAATTAGGATGAGGGTGATCTATGATCTCAGTGCTGGATGGTAATCCTAGATCAGCACTTTTACTCTGATATAGAGACACGTTTTTATCAATAAATAAATAATTCTGTACTTACACAAGACATTAAGAGTGACCTCAGGAGACCTCTGACCATCTGCAGCACAGTGATACCTGCCTGCATCCTCCCTGCTGACCGACTGCAGGTGGAGGTGGTCAGTTCTGGAGGATAAAGGAGTTCCATTTCTGTACCAGGTGAATGTTGGTCTGTCAGTCAGAATGCAGGTGGTTTTACATGTGAGAGTGACTTTACCTCCCTCCATCACTCTCTCAGGAACCTCCACCTGGAGATCTGCCAACAAGAGAAACCCACTTCTACTGCATCATCCTCACATTAGCTGAATGAATGGGTCAGAACTCACTGGTGTCTTAAAGAAGAAATCAAACTTAAAGAAGAATTGAAAGTAAACCTAAACCTAAACCCTGATCACTCAATTAAAATACTGACCTAGGATCAGATCCAGTCCTGTTTATGAAGATCTCACTCACAGAAACTGATCCTAGATCAGCTCTCTTACTCTGAAATGCTTTGTGGATTATGGTTCTCCAGTTCTTAGCAGTGTTCTTCGGGTGTGGTTTGAAGGACTGATGTGATTATATTACAGAACTGCTGGAGGAATCCTGTTCACCAGTGAATGAAGTACAGTGTCTTAATTCTGCTGATGGAGCTTACCTGTGACTGAAAGATCTACTCCATCTGCACCCTGCCACTTCTCTCTCTTATCTGTTAGAAATCTGAAGTAGTATTTGCTCTGGTCCTTTTCTCTCACATCTCTCAGTATGAGGCGGCTGTTGCTGGTTTTATCTCTGTGGTACTGAACCCTGCCTCTGTACTCTGGATCCTCTAACAGGTCAGGAGGTTCTTCACCTGATGGCCAGAATTTAGTCCAAAATATTTTTTGTACTGTGTAACCACTTGGATATGTGTAAGAGCAGTTCATGTTCACTGTAGACCCCTTTAGAGCACAGATAGATGTAGGCTTGTATATCACTCTCCAATCCTGAGCAACAGCTCCTGCAACACAGAATCCAGAAGTGTGTAAATTGAGACTCTGTGGGTCTCAGTCAGTAAAGCTGCTGCAGAAAGTCTCACTTCAGCTCATTTCTAAGGCTGTTCATTTCAGCTGAGTTTGGAATAATCAGCTGCAATAAGCTGAGTTCATTTGGAGCTAAAAGCACAAAGTGAGAAGATCCACAGCTCTTGCAGTAGAGTGGAGGAGCTGCAGAGGAGCAGAAACCAACACACTGCAGAAAACACAACTGTTAACCATGAAAACACACACTCACACACACACACACACACACACACACACACACACACACACGGCAGAAAACACAACTGTTAACTATGAACGCAAACACACACCATAACTGATCAGATCACATACAAAAACTCTTCTATACAAAGTAGAGTTATTTACCTGAGATGAAGATCAGAAACAGCAGAGGAACAGTCAGACACACTCTGAGTGACATCATCACTTTAACCTGTACAATCAGATCATAGATGACCTTCATTCTGCTGTACAAAGAGCTCTGAGTTCATACATGCTGTTACTTCACTTCCTGTTAATACCCTTGATGTCAGAAAAAACAATGAATGAGCAGTACTTTGGTCCATATAGGAATTCAAGATGGCGGCAGTGAAGTAGGCTGCCACCATGACTGCTCCTATCACACCTTTGGATGAACATAGGACAAACACCTGGAACTGCTTGCCCTCAAGTTCCATCCTTTCTACCTTCCTTGAGAGTTTACATTGGTAAACATGGACACCGGCACTGTATGAGCTTCACAAATCACTCACACAGTTTAAGGCATGTCACTGGGAGGCTACACTCATCGTGGTTGGGGACTTCAACAGTGCCAAACCTTTACCAGCATCACCTGCCCACCAGAGGCAACAGGACACTGGACCACTGCTAGACTTCATTCAAGACAGCCAAAAGGACCAATCTTTGGCAAGTTGGACCCTGCCGCCATCTTTGGTTAAGAGTCTTGGGTTAAGAAATGAGCTGAAATGAGACTTTCTGCAGCAGTTTTACAGACTGAGATCCACAGAGTCTCCATTTCTGTGTTTCAGGAGTTATTGCTTAGGACTGGAATGTGAATTACAACCCTAAATCTATCTGTTCTCAAAAGGGGCTACAGTGACCGTAGGCTGCACTTACACATATCCAAGTGGTCACTTAGTCCGAAAAGCTTTCTGGCTCAATCTCTTGCACTGTTTGGCAAGTTGGACCAGGCCGCCCAGATATAAGGCTGAAGCGGGACGATCCGGTACAGATGGTACGCTGGTCGGACAAATCATTGGCTGTTCTACAGAACTCTGAATGGACTTAGACTAGATGAACAGAACGGTCAAAACATCAGGCCCGTTTTGTAGGGTGTTCCTGGTATGCAGGGGTCAGTACCTTCCAAATATGCTCCAAGGAAGGATCATTGGTGAACTGGTGACAGGGTCATGGGTGCTCAAGGCTCATTGATGCTCATGAAGGTACCTCCTCACAACTTACAAGGATCAAGGATCTGCTGCTAACGTCTTGGTGCCAGATAACACGGGACACCCTTAGAGGTCTTGTGGAGTCCATGCCTCAAATGTTCAGATCAGTTGAGGTGGCACTTGTGGGCCTACTCAGTATTAGACAAATACTAGGCAGGTAGTGATAATGTTATGGCTGATTGGTGTATATTTATTGGATTTTTGGGGGATAAGCTTTAATAAGCCTTTTGTTAAAAGGTGTTGGAAATATTAATTGTATATTAAAAATACTTATACAGAATTGACTGGATTATGGGATCATGTTTACCCAGCATTCTAGTCTATACAAAACACAGCATGGGCTAAATGAGTAATCCAGCTTGCCAGATTAAAGGACCAACCCATCTTTCTGGAGTAGTTCACCCAGTGAGTGTTCAGTCCAACAGCCAATTGGTTAATAACTAGCCAATTTGAGCTGTTTTAAAAGTATAATGTTTAGAGTCACAAGCAATAAGAGGTCAAACACGAACTTACAACTATGCAAATGTTCCTACCAGTTCATCTGTTAACTATAAATGTATGCCTCTTTAATAAATCTCTTAATAAGACCAAGATTATTTTCCTACCTTCACTAAGCGACGCTCCTCTCCTGAGCTCAGAGACTGAGTGCAGAGAACTGGAGGAGCTTCCTCAGTTTAAACTGTTGGACTGTGTGTGGTTAAAGTGTTGCTGACTTCTTTCTACATACGCTGACGAGTGTTGCTGACGATCTTCCTGCTGTCTCTGAATCAGTCCTTACTTCCACAACACATTTTACAAGAGACCGATCTCAATAACAGCTAAATTAAAGATCTGCTTGTCTTCTGTAGTCAGTGTGGGTGACTTCTTCCTTTCCTCTCAATAGACCCTCCTTTCTCTGAACACCCCACACTCTGAGAGCACATCTCATTAGCATGATCAGATAAAGCCGGCCAGTTCCTGAGTGCCAATGCTAACAACACTACAGCTCTCACACTCGTATGGGTCAGAGGTTGGTGATGATTGTTCTCAGTTTCTCCAGTGATGAGCACTAAAAGCTGCACCTTCCCCCATTCTGTTAATCATCATCATTATCATCATCATCTTTATGTAGTACTCAGCTTTAACTTTAGCTAATGGAAAGCTGATGATTCACAGTGGGCTGGAATCTGATTTCTGATCAACGTTTATCAGTAAAAAGAAATGGTGACTTTATTTCAGTGCTGCTTCAGTCATTTTCTGAGCTTCTGGAGAGCAGAAGTAGTCTCGTTTAAATTTAGGAAGAGGAAGAAAAAGAAAGTCTCCAAATGTTTGTGGACACCCCTTCTAATGAATGCATTTAGCTACTTTAAAGTGCACCCATTGCTGACAGAGATGTGCAAATGCACACAGACACAGCTTGTCCAGTCACTGTACAGAAGTACTGCCAATAGATTAGGACTCTCTGGAGCAGATAAACATGAACCCGTTGGCACCATGCCTCTGAGTTGGAGAGGATTTGGGCTGGAAAGTCATGTTGTTTGGAGCTAACCAGAGTTTTCTGTGAATATTAGCGACTAAAAGTCAGAAGTGCTCTGTGAACTGCTGACTGTTTTACACAAAGCTTAGAAAACATCACTTCAGCTTTCTGATGGGATTTCTCTCGTCCGACAGTGGAAACATGGAGCTGGGCTAGTTAGCTAGTGCTAACGCTATTCTCCTGAGCTTCGATACTGAAGCAGTAAAAGTAGGTCGGCTTTAAAAAGAATCAGATTAGCTCTTCAGTTCACCTCATCCTGCACATTTTAGGCTTGATATTCAGAATGAAAGTTCAAATAACCTAAATATACAGTCAATATTAAACGCTTTTTATTAAAGTATTTTCCACAAATAGGTAAGAAATTAATGTTATTGTGAGAAATGAGATGAAATGCAAGTAAAACAACAAAAACACATATTATCCCATTTATATTAAACTCAATATTCAGTGTAACCTGCACAGAGAATATTAATGCTCAAAAAGAAAAACATGAATGCATATTTTACGAGAATTAACCTAAATTATATTCTGTGAAATCTGGTCATAACTAGCAATAACTTTATTTATTTAGCAATAAATATTTATATTTTTATATGCACCACAATGAAGCACAGTCTTGCTAAATAATAGATAATAACAATATACATATACATATAAAATATATCAATAAATGATGGGGTAAGAAAGGAAAGAAGGGATATCCACAAACGACTTAAACATTTGATATATTGTAGAATAGAAGACACATATAGCCACAGTATTAAGACAGAATTATTAAATTCTATTTCATCTCTTGTGAAAAACACTTGCTGTGGGTCAAGGTCTACTGGATCTTCCAGGAGCTCCAAAACAGTCATCAGTACAAGTAGATTCACTCACTGCTAGAGTGTCATACTCAGGAGATCTGCATTGAGGATCCAGAGCTGTGTAGACATCATCAGCAGGTCTGGAATCAACAGTCTGTTTGAGGGAAAGACAGAATGAAGCAGAGGAGGAGAAATGAAGACATTTGGTGTTTGTAGGAGTTCTTTCTGAATCTGAATGTCTGAGTGAACTGTGTTTCTGAAGAGACACCTACTGCAAGTGTGTGGTACACATCATCAGAGGACCTGGACATGGGGTGAAGAGCCGTGTACGTGTCGTCCGGAGCATTAGGGTCAGTGTTCTGGAGAGAGGAGGGTTAGAGAACAGGAGCAGTTTGAACACAGAACTAAATAAATTCACTCCTTCATTAAATCCATTCATCAGAATCTCCTCCTTTAACCACAGCCTGACATGTTTGATGCCTCACTTCAAGAAGCTCCAGCAGGAATGTTCACCAGTTTTATCCAGGATGTTACAGAGCTAAACACTGCTCAGTGTAAAGGACTGTTCTCAATTAAGACTATGGAGACGTTTCCCAGAAAAAAACATCAGAGTGAAGACGTTGAGTTGGTTGTTGACTCGTAAACTATTTCTGAAAGTTTAAGAATCACAGTTTTCTCTCATTCTTCTGGTCTGTGATGTTCATGAAGTGTTGTTGTGAGCGGAGGTGCTGAGACTGAATCACAGTGCTGGAGACTCCAAACTGCAGAGCTCTCAATCAGCACCTTGGACAGCACTCTTACTCTACACCTGTGCTTCTCTACACACACGTCTTATCCAGTACTGCCATCTATAGGTGGAGATCTGTAATGACTCCAGCTGCTGGAGTTCCTCTACACTGCAGAGTGGAGTGTTTACCCTGCTCGAACCCACTGAATCAGCTCAACAGGTCAGAAACAAGCCCTTCAGGAGCTCAATCAGATCAGAAAACACTAAACTGTGCAGTCTGTCTTTAACAGCTCACCTGGTAGTCGTGTTTCTCCACCTTTCTCTTCTTCCTCTTGTTCCTGCTTTTAGAGAAGAGTCAGTGTTTTATCAGCATGATTTATTATTGATCAGTCATTACCTTACTATGAACGTTAGTCCTGCTCTGTCTCATGTCCTGCTGAATCTCATGTTTTATTATTAGCTTTAATAGAAAGTTGATTAAACTGAAAACATCTGATCTGATTTCAGTTCTCTGATAAAGGAACATGGAGAGAACAGATTCAAATACGTCAAAATAACACAAATGTTCACACAGATGTTCATTCTTACCACATCAGCCATACAACAACAGCCATAATCGCTGCAACCCCACAGAGTCCGACTCCGACCCCCACATACAGAACCATGGAGCGTTCTGCTGAAAGACACATGAACAGAAAACCAGAGCCAATGGTTTATACACAATCAAACTTTACACTGTCAGTAAACTTCTAATAATTATCTGATTTTATATTTAATATTTTATAAACACCTTCTAGAGTGACCGGCACTGCAGCTGCTGTCTGAGAGCCGTATGTATTCTGAGCTACACAGTAGTAGGATCCACTCTGTACAGCACTGTAACTGTGTCCAGATCCTACAGGTGAGCCTCCACCTTCTTTAAACCAGGTGTAGTTCTGCACAGGTGGGTTTGCATCACTGCTGCAGGTCAGAGTCACTGAACTGCTTAAAGCTGATTCACTGATGGACACCCAGACTTTCTTTGGAGCGTCTATGAAATATAATGATAGTAGAGCTTCTTTAAATATAGAGATGACGTCTCAGATTATGTCAGTTTCATCATTTCAACTCTAAATGAAGCAGAACAAGAACTTACATAGAACAGTTAATGACTTGGACTCTGATGATTGAGACCCTTGTGTGTTGGTTGCCATGCACTGATATTCTCCACTATCTGCAGATCTGATGTTTGTGATGCTGTAGATCTGATTGGTCCATTTCTGCAGAACTCCTTTATCCACCTTCTTAAACCAGGTGTATTTCTGCACAGGTGGGTTTCCATCACTGCTGCAGGTCAGAGTCACTGAACTGCCCTCCACTATTTCACCAGAGGGACTGATGGACACTGAGATGCTCTTTGGAGGATCTAAACATCAGAGAAGATCAAAACTTAGTTAATATCTGAGCAGATTTCAAGTGATTATATGGTCATTATGAATTCCACTTGTTCTACTCACACAGAACATCCAGAGTTACAGTATCAGAGGATTTCTCTCCATGTTCATTACTGGATCTACACTTGTATCCTCCACTGTTCACAGAGCTGATCTTCTTCATTGTGAAGGTCTCTCCTGTTGCTACTAATGATGTTCCTTTAAACCAGGTATATTTCTGCACAGGTGGGTTTCCATCACTGCTGCAGGTCAGAGTCACTGAACTGCCCTCCACTATTTCACCAGAGGGACTGATGGACACTGAGACGCTCTTTGGAGGATCTAATATATATAAAATTATTATAATTAACTTACCTAATAACTCAGAATTACTGTTATTCAAAGCATGTCAGCAGTTGAGAAACAAAATACGTTTTTGCAGGTGAGATTATCTTAAACCTTATCTAAACATCTACATTTTTCAAGATTGTTGTGAGAATATTATGCGGCAGTTTATGAAATGCAGAGAATACTGAAGCTGCATCAGCTTTGGGTTGAACTAGAGCACAATCAGTTCAGCATGAACCCTCAGCTCTGTTTGTTTTCTGAGACTGAATGAATGAATCTGTACTTACATCTGACATTAAGAGTGACCTCAGGAGAGTGAAGCTTCAGATCCTCTACAGCACAGTGATACCTGTCTGCATCCTCCCTGCTGACCGACTGCAGGTGGAGTTGGTCAGTTCTGGAGGATAAAGGAGCTCCATTTCTGTACCAGGTAAATGTTGGTCTGACAGTCAGAGTGAGGCTCGGTTTACATGTGAGAGTGACTTTACCTCCCTCTATCACTCTCTCAGGAACCTCCACCTGGAGATCTGGAAGACAAAGAAAAGCAATCCTGAAAATTAGGATGAGGGTGACCTATGATATCAGTGCTGGATAGTAATCCTAGATCAGCACTTTTACTCTGATATAGAGACACATTTTTATCAATGAATAAATAATTCTGTACTTACACAAGACATTAAGAGTGACCTCAGGAGAGTGAAGCTCCTGACCCTCTACAGCACAGTGATACCTGCCTGCATCCTCCCTGCTGACCGACTGCAGGTGGAGTTGGTCAGTTCTGGAGGATAAAGGAGCTCCATTTCTGTACCAGGTGAATGTTGGTCTGTCAGTCAGACTGCAGGTGGTTTTACATGTGAGAGTTACTTTACCTCCCTCTATCACTCTCTCAGGAACCTCCACCTGGAGATCTGCCAACAAGAGAAACCCACTTCTACTGCATCATCCTCACATTAGCTGAATGAATGGGTCAGAACTCACTGGTGTCTTAAAGAAGAAATCAAACTTAAAGAAGAATTGAAAGTAAACCTAAACCTAAACCCTGATCACTCAATTAAAATACTGACCTAGGATCAGATCCATTCCTGCTTATAAAGATCTCTCTCACAGAAACTGATCCTAGATCAGCTCTCTTACTCTTAAATGCTTTGTGGATTCTGGTTCTCCAGTTCTTAGCAGTGTTCTTCAGGTGTGGTTTGAAGGACTGATGTGATTATATTACAGAACTGCTGGAGGAATCCTGTTCACCAGTGAATGAAGTACAGTGTCTTATTTCTGCTGATGGAGCTTACCTGTGACTGAAAGATCTACTCCATCTTTACCCTGCCACGTCTCTCCTTCATCTGTTAGAAATCGGAAGTAGTATTTCCTCTGGTCCTTTTCTCTCACATCTCTCAGTATGAGGCGGCTGTTGCTGGTTTTATCACTGTGGTCCTGAACCCTGTCTCTGTACTCTGGATCCTCTAACAGGTCAGGAGGTTCTTCACCTGATGGCCAGAATTTAGTCCAAAATATTTTTTGTATGGTGTGACCACTTGGATATGTGTAGGTGCAGTCCATGTTCACTGTAGACCCTTTTAGAGCACAGATAGATGTAGGCTTGTATATCACACTCCAATACTGAGCAACAGCTCCTGCAACACAGAATCCAGAAGTGTGTAAATGGAGACTCTGTGGGTCTCAGTCAGAAAAGCTGCTGCAGAAAGTCTCACTTCAGCTCATTTCTAAGGCTGTTCGTTTCAGCTGAGTTTGGAATAATCAGCTGCAATAAGCTGAGCACAAAGTGAGAAGATCCACAGCTTTTGCAGTAGAATGGAGGAGGAGCTGCAGAGGAGCAGAAACCAACACACTGCAGAAAACACAACTGTTAACCATGAAAACACACACTCACACACACACTGCAGAAAACACAACTGTTAACCATGACAACACACACTCACACACACACTGCAGAAAACACAACTGTTAACCATGAAAACACTCACACACACACACACACACTGCAGAAAACACAACTGTTAACCATGAAAACACTCACACACACACATACACACACTGCAGAAAACACAACTGTTAACCATGAACGCAAACACATACAAAACCTCTTCTATACAAAGTAGAGTTATTTACCTGAGATGAAGATCAGAAACAGCAGAGGAACAGTCAGACACACTCTGAGTGACATCATCACTTTAACCTGTACAATCAGATCATAGATGACTTTCATTTTGCTGTACAAAGAGCTCTACATGTTCATACATGCTGTTACTTCACTTCCTGTTAATACCCTTGATGTCAGAAGAAACAATGAATGAGCAGTACTTTTGTCCATATAGGAATTCAAGATGGCGGCAGTGAAGTAGGCTGCCACCATGACTGCTCCTATCACACCTTTGGATGAACATAGGACAAACACCTGGAACTGCTTGCCCTCAAGTTCCATCCTTTCTACCTTCCTTGAGAGTTTACATGTAGTAAACATAGTGCACACGGACACCACCACTGTATGAGCTTCACAAATCACTTACACAGTTTCAGGTATGTCACTGAGAGGCTACACTCATTGTTAGGGGTTGGGGACTTCAACAGTGCCAAACCTTTACCAGCATCACCTGCCCACCAGAGGCAACAGGACACTGGACCACTGCTACACTTCATTCAAGACAGCCAAAAGGACCAATCTTTGGCAAGTTGGACCCTGCCGCCATCTTTCTGCAGCAGTTTTACAGACTGAGACCCACAGAGTCTCCATTTCTGTGTTTCAGGAGTTATTGCTTAGGACTGGAATGTGAATTACAACCCTAAATCTATCTGTTCTCAAAAGGGGCTACAGTGACCGTAGGCTGCACTTACACATATCCAAATGGTCACTTAGTCCGAAAAGCGTTCTGGCTCAATCTCTTGCACTGTTTGGCAAGTTGGACCAGGCCGCCCAGATATAAGGCTGAAGCGGGACGATCCGGTACAGATGGAGGTTGCACGCTGGTCGGACAAATCATTGGCTGTTCTACAGAACTCTGAATGGACCCCCCATTTGAATATGATAAATGTATATAACTTGGAACTTAGTTTGTCAATAACCTGTTTTTACTCTCAGTTTAGTAAAAAAGCTCATTCTGCTTTTGCTGGAGTAACTGTCTCTACTGTCCGGAGAAGGCTTTCTACTAGATTTTGGAGGAGCATTGCTGTAAGGATTTGAATTCAGCGACAATAACATTAGGCTAGATGAACAGAACGGTCAAAACATCAGGCCCGTTTTGTAGGGTGTTCCTGGTTTGCAGGGGTCAGTACCTTCCAAATATGCTCCAAGGAAGGATCATTGGTGAACTGGTGACAGGGTCATGGGTGCTCAAGGCTCATTGATACTCATGAAGGTACCTCCTCACAACTTACAAGGATCAAGGATCTGCTGCTAACGTCTTGGTGCCAGATACCACGGGACACCCTTAGAGGTCTTGTGGAGTCGATGCCTCAAATGTTCAGATCAGTTGAGGTGGCACTTGTGGGCCTACTCAGTATCAGACAAATACTAGACAGGTGGTGATAATGTTATGGCTGATTGGTGTATATTTATTGGACTTTTGGGGGATAAGCTTTAATAAGCCTTTTGTTAAAAGGTGTTGGAAATATTAATTGTATATTAAACAATACTTATACAGAAATGACTGGATTATGGGATCATGTTTACCCAGCATTCTAGTCTATACAAAACACAGCATGGGCTAAATGAGTAATCCAGTTTGCCAGATTAAAGGACCAACCCATCTTTCTGGAGTAGTTCACCCAGTGAGTGTTCAGTCCAACAGCCAATTGTCCAATTTATCCAAAAAAAAAAAAAAAAAAAAAAAAAAAAAAAAAAAAAAGTAGGGGCAGTGGTGGCTCAGCGGTTAGAGCGCCGGGATATCGATAACAGGGTTGTGGGTTCGATTCCCGGGCTCGGCAAGCTGCCACTGTTGGGCCCTTGAGCAAGGCCCTTTACCCTCTCTGCTCCCCGGGCGCTGGAGTTGGCTGCCCACCGCTCTGGGTGTGTGTGTGTACTCACTGCCCCTAACACGTGTGTGTGTGTGAGTGTGTGTTCACTACCAGATGGGTTAAATGCGGAGGACACATTTCGCTGTACAGTCCACACTGTACAGTGACGAATACGTGCACCTTTATCCTTTTTTATCCTTTATCCAATTGGTTAATAACTAGCCAATTTGAGCTGTTTTAAAAGTATAATGTTTAGAGTCACAAGCAATAAGAGGTCAAACACGAACTTACAACTATGCAAATGTTCCTACCAGTTCATCTGTTAACTATAAATATATGCCTCTTTAATAAATCTCTTAATAAGACCAAGATTATTTTCCTACCTTCACTAAGCGACGCTCCTCTCCTGAGCTCAGAGACTGAGTGCAGAGAACTGGAGGAGCTTCCTCAGTTTAAACTTGGACTGTGTGTGATTAAAGTGTTGCTGACTTCTTTCTACATACGCTGACGAGTGTTGCTGACGATCTTCCTGCTGTCTCTGAATCAGTCCTTACTTCCACAACACATTTTACAAGAGACCGATCTCAATAACAGCTAAATTAAAGATCTGCTTGTCTTCTGTAGTCAGCGTGGGTGACTTCTTCCTTTCCTCTCAATAGACCCTCCTTTCTCTGAACACCCCACACTCTGAGAGCACATCTCATTAGCATGATCAGATAAAGCCGGCCAGTTCCTGAGTGCCAATGCTAAAAACACTACAGCTCTCACACTTGTATGGGTCAGAGGTTGGTGATGATTGATGATGTTCTCAGATTCTCCAGTGATGAGCACTGAAAGCTGCACCTTCCCCGATTCTGTTCATCATCATCATCATTATGTGGTACTCAGCTTTAACTTTAGCTAATGGAAAGCTGATGATTCACAGTGGGCCGGAATCTGATTTCTGATCAACGTTTATCAGTAAAAAGAAACAGTGACTTTATTTCAGTGCTGCTTCAGTCATTTTCTGAGCTTCTGGAGAGCAGAAGTAGTCTCGTTTAAATTTAGGAAAAGGAAGAAAAAGAAAGTCTCCAAATGTTTGTGGACACCCTTTCTAATGATTGCATTCAGCTACTTTAAAGTGCACCCATTGCTGACAGAGATGTGCAAATGCACACAGACACAGCTTGTCCAGTCACTGTACAGAAGTACTGCCAATAGATTAGGACTCTCTGGAGCAGATAAACATGAACCCGTTGACACCATGCCTCTGAGTTGGAGAGGATTTGGGCTGGAAAGTCATGTTGTTTGGAGCTAACCAGAGTTTTCTGTGAATATTAGCGACTAAAAGTCTGTCAGAAGCGCTCTGTGAACTGCTGACCGTTTTACACAAAGCTTCGAAAACATCACTTCAGCTTTCTGATGGGATTTCTCTCGTCCTACAGTGGAAACATGGAGCTGGGCTAGTTAGCTAGTGCTAACGCTATTCTCCTGAGCTTCGATCCTGAAGCAGTAAACGTAGGTCGTCTTTAAAAAAAATCAGATTAGCTCTTCAGTTCACCTCATCCTGCACATTTTAGGCTTGATATTCAGAATGAAAGTTCAAATAACCTAAATATACAGTCAATATTAAACCCTTTTTATTAAAGTATTTTCCACAAATAGGTAAGAAATTAATGTTATTGTGAGAAATGAGATGAAATGCAAGTAAAACAACAAAAACACATATTAGCCCACTTATATTAAACTCAATATTCAGTGTAACCTGCACAGAGAATATTAATGCTCAAAAAGAAAAACATGAATGCATATTTTACGAGAATTAACCTAAATTATATTCTGTGAAATCTGGTCATAACTAGCAAAAGCTTTATTTATTTAGCAATAAATATTTATATTTTTATATGCATCACAATGAAGCATAGTCCTGCTAAATAATAGATAATAACAATATACATATACATATAAAATATATCAATAAATGATGGGGTAAGAAAGGAAAGAAGGGATATCCACAAACGGCTTAAACATTTGATATATTGTAGAATAGAAAACACATATAGCCACAGTATGAAGACAGAATTATTAAATTCTATTTCATCTCTTGTGAAAAACACTTGCTGTGGGTCAAGGTCTACTGGATCTTCCAGGAGCTCCAAAACAGTCATCAGTACAAGTAGATTCACTCACTGCTAGAGTGTCGTACTCAGGAGATCTGCACTGAGGATCCAGAGCTGTGTAGACATCATCAGCAGGTCGGGAATCAACAGTCTGTTTGAGGGAAAGACAGAATGAAGCAGAGGAGGAGAAATGAAGACATTTGGTGTTTGTAGGAGTTCTTTCTGAATCTGAATGTCTGAGTGAACTGTGTTTCTGAAGAGACACCTACTGCAAGTGTGTGGTACACATCATCAGAGGACCTGGACATGGGGTGAAGAGCCGTGTACGTGTCGTCCGGAGCATTAGGGTCAGTGTTCTGGAGAGAGGAGGGTTAGAGAACAGGAGCAGTTTGAACACAGAACTAAATAAATTCACTCCTTCATTAAATCCATTCATCAGAATCTCCTCTTTTAACCACAGCCTGACATGTTTGATGCCTCACTTCAAGAAGCTCCAGCAGGAATGTTCACCAGTTTTATCCAGAATGTTACAGAACTAAACACTGCTCAGTGTAAAGGACTGTTCTCAACTAAGACTATGGAGACATTTCCCAGAAAACACATCAGAGTGAAGACGTTGAGTTGGTTGTTGACTCGTAAACTATTTCTGAAAGTTTAAGAATCACAGTTTTCTCTCATTCTTCTGGTCTGTGATGTTCATGAAGTGTTGTTGTGAGCGGAGGTGCTGAGACTGAATCACAGTGCTGGAGACTCCAAACTGCAGAGCTCTCAATCAGCACCTTGGACAGCCCCCTTACTTTACACCTGTGCTTCTCTACACACACGTCTTATCCAGTACTGCCATCTACAGGTGGAGATCTGTAATGACTGCAGCTGCTGGAGTTCCTCTACACTGCAGAGTGGAGTGTTTACCCTGCTCGAACCCACTGAATCAGCTCAACAGGTCAGAAACAAGCCCTTCAGGAGCTCAATCAGATCAGAAAACACTAAACTGTGCAGCTTCTCTTCAACAGCAGTCTTTAACAGCTCACCTGGTAGTCGTGTTCCTCCACCTTTCTCTTCTTCTTGTTCCTGCTTTTAGAGAAGAGTCAGTGTTTTATCAGCATGATTTATTATTGATCAGTCATTACCTTACTATGAACGTTAGTCCTGCTCTGTCTCATGTTCTGCTGAATCTCATGTTTTATTATTAGCTTTAATAGAAAGTTGATTAAACTGACAACATCTGATCTGATTTCAGTTCTCTGATAAAGGAACATGGAGAGAACAGATTCAAATACGTCAAAATAACACAAATGTTCACACAGATGTTCATTCTTACCACATCAGCCATACAACAACAGCCATAATCGCTGCAACCACACAGAGTCCGACTCCGACCCCCACATACAGAACCATGGAGCGTTCTGCTGAAAGACACATGAACAGAAAACCAGAGCCAATGGTTTATACACAATCAAACTTTACACTGTCAGTAAACCTCTAATAATTATCTGATTTTATATTTAATATTTTATAAACACCTTCTAGAGTGACCGGCACTGCAGCTGCTGTCTGAGAGCCGTATGTATTCTGAGCTACACAGTAGTAGGATCCACTCTGTACAGCACTGTAACTGAGTCCAGATCCTACAGGTGAGCCTCCACCTTCTTTAAACCAGGTGTAGTTCTGCACAGGTGGGTTTCCATCACTGCTGCAGGTCAGAGTCACTGAACTGCTCCAAGCTGATTCACTGATGGACACCCAGACTTTCTTTGGAGGATCTATGAAATATAATGATAGTAGAGCTTCTTTAAATACAGAGATGACGTCTCAGATTATGTCAGTTTCATCATTTCAACTCTAAATGAAGCAGAACAAGAACTTGCATAGAACAGTTAATGGCTTGTACTCTGATGATCGAGACCCTTGTGTGTTGTTTGCCATGCACTGATATTCTCCACTATCTGCAGAGCTGATGTTTGTGATGCTGTAGATCTGATTGGTCCATTTCTGCAAAACCTCTTTATCCACCTTCTTAAACCAGGTGTATTTCTGCACAGGTGGGTTTCCATCACTGCTGCAGGTCAGAGTCACTGAACTGCCCTCCACTATTTCACCAGAGGGACTGATGGACACTGAGATGCTCTTTGGAGGATCTAATATATATAAAATTATTATAATTAACTTACCTAATAACTCAGAATTACTGTTATTCAAAGCATGTCAGCAGTTGAGAAACAAAATACGTTTTTGCAGGTGAGATTATCTTAAACCTTATCTATACATCTACATTTTTCAAGATTGTTGTGAGAATATTATGCAGCAGTTTATGAAATGCAGAGATACTGAAGCTGCATCAGCTTTGGGTTGAACTAGAGCACAATCAGTTCAGCATGAACCCTCAGCTCTGTTTGTTTTCTGAGACTGAATGAATGAACCTGTACTTACATCTGACATTAAGAGTGACCTCAGGAGAGTGAAGCTCCTGACCCTCTACAGCACAGTGATACCTGTATGCATCCTCCCTGCTGACCGACTGCAGGTGGAGTTGGTCAGTTCTGGAGGATAAAGGAGCTCCATTTCTGTACCAGGTGAATGTTGGTCTGACAGTCAGAGTGAGGCTTGGTTTACATGTGAGAGTGACTTTACCTCCCTCTATCACTCTCTCAGGAACCTCCACCTGGAGATCTGGAAGACAAAGAAAAGCAATCCTGAAAATTAGGATGAGGGTGATCTATGATCTCAGTGCTGGATAGTAATCCTAGCTCAGCACTTTTACTCTGATATAGAGACACGTTTTTATCAATGAATAAATAATTCTGTACTTACACAAGACATTAAGAGTGACCTCAGGAGAGTGAAGCTCCTGACCCTCTACAGCACAGTGATACCTGCCTCCATCCTCCCTGCTGACAGACTGCAGGTGGAGTTGGTCAGTTCTGGAGGATAAAGGAGCTCCATTTCTATACCAGGTGAATGTTGGTCTGTCAGTCAGAATGCAGGTGGTTTTACATGTGAGAGTGACTTTACCTCCCTCTATCACTCTCTCAGGAACCTCCACCTGGAGACCTGCCAACAAGACAAACCCACTTCTACTGCATCATACTCACATTAACTGAATGAATGGGTCAGAACTCATTGGTGTCTTAAAGAAGAAATCAAACTTAAAGAAGAATTTAAAGTGAACCTAAACCTAAACCCTGATCACTCAATTAAAATACTGAACTAGGATCAGATCCAGTCCTGTTTATGAAGATCTCACTCACAGAAAGTGATCCTAGATCAGCTCTCTTACTCTGAGATGCTTTGTGGATTCTGGTTCTCCAGTTCTAAGCAGTGTTCTTCAGGTGTGGTTTGAAGGACTGATGTGATTATATTACAGAAGTGCTGGAGGAATCCTGTTCACCAGTGAATGAAGTACAGTGTCTTATTTCTGCTGATGGAGCTTACCTGTGACTGAAAGATCTACTCCATCTGTACCCAGCCACTTTCCTCCTTTATCTGTAAGAAATCTGAAGTAGAATTTTCCCTGGTCCTTTTCTCTCACATCACTCAGTCTGAGGCGGCAGTAACTGTTTTTATCTCCGAGGTCCTGAACCCTGCCTCTGTACTCTGGATCCTCTAACAGGTCAGGAGGTTCTTCACCTGATGGCCAGAATTTAGTCCAAAAGGTTTTTTGTACTGTGTAACCGCTCGGATATAAGTGCAGCCCATGTCTACTGTAGACCCCTTTAGAGCACAGATAGATTTAGGCTTGTATATCACTCTCCAATCCTGAGCAACAGCTCCTGCAACACAGAATCCATAAGTGTGTAAATGGAGACTCTGTGGGTCTCAGTCAGTAAAGCTGCTGCAGAAAGTCTCACTTCAGCTCATTTCTAAGGCTGTTCATTTCAGCTGAGTTTGGAATAATCAGCTGTAATAAGCTGAGCTCGTTTGGAGCTAAAAGCACAAAGTGAGAAGATCCACAGCTCTTGCAGTAGAGTGGAGGAGGAGCTGCAGAGGAGCAGAAACCAGCACACTGCAGAAAACACAACTGTTAACCATGAAAACACTCACACACACACACACACACACACACTGCAGAAAACACAACTGTTAACCATGAACGCAAACACATACAAAACCTCTTCTATACAAAGTAGAGTTATTTACCTGAGATGAAGATCAGAAACAGCAGAGGAACAGTCAGACACACTCTGAGTGACATCATCACTTTAACCTGTACAATCAGATCATAGATGACCTTCATTCTGCTGTACAAAGAGCTCTACATGTTCATACATGCTGTTACTTCACTTCCTGTTAATACCCTTGATGTCAGAAGAAACAATGAATGAGCAGTACTTTTGTCCATATAGGAATTCAAGATGGCGGCAGTGAAGTAGGCTGCCACCATGACTGCTCCTATCACACCTTTGGATGAACATAGGACAAACACCTGGAACTGCTTGCCCTCAAGTTCCATCCTTTCTACCTTCCTTGAGAGTTTACATTGGTAAACATGGACACCACCACTGTATGAGCTTCACAAATCAATTACACAGTTTCAGGTATGTCACTGAGAGGCTACACTTATCGTGGTTGGGGACTTCAACAGAACCAAACCTTTACCAGCATTACCTGCCCACCAGAGGCAACAGGACACTGGACTACTGCTACACTTCATTCAAGACAGCCAAAAGGACCAATCTTTGGCAAGTTGGACCCTGCCGCCATCTTTGGTTAAGAGTCTTGGGTTTAGAAATGAGCTAAAGTGAGACTTTCTGCAGCAGTTTTACAGACGGAGACCCACAGAGTCTCCATTTCTGTGTTTCAGGAGTTATTGCTTAGGACTGGAATGTGAATTACAACCCTAAATCTATCTGTTCTCAAAAGGGGCTACAGTGACCGTAGGCTGCACTTACACATATCCAAGTGGTCACTTAGTCCGAAAAGCTTTCTGGCTCAATCTCTTGCACTGTTTGGCAAGTTGGACCAGGCCGCCCAGATATAAGGCTGAAGCGGGACGATCCGGTACAGATGGAGGTTGCACGCTGGTCGGACAAATCATTGGCTGTTCTACAGAACTCTGAATGGACCCCCCATTCGAATATGATAAATGTATATAACTTGGAACTTAGTTTGTCAATAACCTGTTTTTACACTCAGTTTAGTAAAAAAGCTCATTCTGCTTTTGCTGGAGTAACTGTCTCTACTGTCCGGAGAAGGCTTTCTACTAGATTTTGGAGGAGCATTGCTGTAAGGATTTGAATTCAGCGACAATAACATTAGGCTAGATGAACAGAACGGACAAAACATCAGGCCCGTTTTGTAGGGTGTTCCTGGTATGCAGGGGGCAGTACCTTCCAAATATGCTCCAAGGAAGGATCATTGGTGAACTGGTGACAGGGTCATGGGTGCTCAAGGCTCATTGATGCTCATGAAGGTACCTCCTCACAACTTACAAGGATCAAGGATCTGCTGCTAACGTCTTGGTGCCAGATACCACGGGACACCCTTAGAGGTCTTGTGGAGTCGATGCCTCAAATGTTCAGATCAGTTGAGGTGGCACTTGTGGGCCTACTCAGTATTAGACAAATACTAGGCAGGTGGTAATAATGTTATGGCTGATTGGTGTATATTTATTGGACTTTTGGGGGATGAGCTTTAATAAGCCTTTTGTTAAAAGGTGTTGGAAATATTAATTGTATATTAAACAATACTTATACAGAAATGACTGGATTATGGGATCATGTTTACCCAGCATTCTAGTCTATACAAAACACAGCATGGGCTAAATGAGTAATCCATCTTGCCAGATTAAAGGACCAACCCATCTTTCTGGAGTAGTTCACCCAGTGAGTGTTCAGTCCAACAGCCAATTGGTTAATAACTAGCCAATTTGAGCTGTTTTAAAAGTATAATGTTTAGAGTCACAAGCAATAAGAGGTCAAACACGAACTTACAACTATGCAAATGTTCCTACCAGTTCATCTGTTAACTATAAATTTATGCCTCTTTAATAAATCTCTTAATAAGACCAAGATTATTTTCCTACCTTCACTAAGCGACGCTCCTCTCCTGAGCTCAGAGACTGAGTGCAGAGAACTGGAGGAGCTTCCTCAGTTTAAACTGTCGGACTGTGTGTGGTTAAAGTGTTGCTGACTTCTTTCTACATACGCTGACGAGTGTTGCTGACGATCTTCCTGCTGTCTCTGAATCAGTCCTTACTTCCACAACACATTTTACAAGAGACTGATCTCAATAACAGCTAAATTAAAGATCTGCTTGTCTTCTGTAGTCAGTGTGGGTGACTTTTTCCTTTCCTCTCAATAGACCCACCTTTCTCTGAACACCCCACACTCTGAGAGCACATCTCATTAGCATGATCAGATAAGGCCGGCCAGTTCCTGAGTGCCAATGCTAAAAACACTACAGCTCTCACACTTGTATGGGTCAGAGGTTGGTGATGATTGTGTTGAGTTTCTTCAGTGGTGAGCACTGAAAGCTGCACCTTCCCCCATTCTGTTCATCTTCATTATCATCATCATCATCATCATCATCATCATCATTATGTAGTACTCAGCTTTGACTTCAGCTAATGGAAAGCTGATGATTCACAGTGGGCCGGAATCTGATTTCTGATCAACGTTTATCAGTAAAAAGAAACAGTGACTTCTGTGCTTCTGGAGAGCAGAAGTAGTCTCGTTTAAATTTAGGAAGAGGAAGAAAAAGAAAGTCTCCAAATGTTTGTGGACACCCTTTCTAATTATTGCATTCAGCTACTTTAAAGTGCACCCATTGCTGACAGAGATGTGCAAATGCACACAGACACAGCTTGTCCAGTCACTGTACAGAAGTACTGCCAATAGATTAGGACTCTTTGGAGCAGATAAACATGAACCCGTTGGCACCATGCCTCTGAGTTGGAGAGGATTTGGGCTGGAAAGTCATGTTGTTTGGAGCTAACCAGAGTTTTCTGTGAATATTAGCGACTAAAAGTCTGTCAGAAGCACTCTGTGAACTGCTGACCGTTTTACACAAAGCTTAGAAAACATCACTTCAGCTTTCTGATGGGATTTCTTTCGTCCTACAGTGGAAACATGGAGCTGGGCTAGTTAGCTAGTGCTAACGCTATTCTCCTGAGCTTCGATCCTGAAGCAGTAAAAGTAGGTCGGCTTTAAAAAGAATCAGATTAGCTCTTCAGTTCACCTCATCCTGCACATTTTAGGCTTGATATTCAGAATGAAAGTTCAAATAACCTAAATATACAGTCAATATTAAACCCTTTTTATTAAAGTATTTTCCACAAATAGGTAAGAAATGAATGTTATTGTGAGAAATGAGATGAAATGCAAGTAAAACAACAAAAACACATATTAGCCCACTTATATTAAACTCAATATTAGGTGTAACCGGCACAGAGAATATTAATGCTCAAAAAGAAAAACATGAATGCATATTTTACGAGAATTAACCTAAATTATATTCTGTGAAATCTGGTCATAACTAGCAATAGCTTTATTTATTTAGCAATAAATATTTATATTTTTATATGCACCACAATGAAGCACAGTCTTGCTAAATAATAGATAATAACAAAATACATATACATATAAAATATATCAATAAATGATGGGGTAAGAAAGGAAAGAAGGGATATCCACAAACGACTTAAACATTTGATATATTGTAGAACAGAAGACACATATAGCCACAGTATGAAGACAGAATTATTAAATTCTATTTCATCTCTTGTGAAAAACACTTGCTGTGGGTCAAGGTCTACTGGATCTTCCAGGAGCTCCAAAACAGTCATCAGTACAAGTAGATTCACTCACTGCTAGAGTGTCGTACTCAGGAGATCTGCACTGAGGATCCAGAGCTGTGTAGACATCATCAGCAGGTCTGGAATCAACAGTCTGTTTGAGGGAAAGACAGAATGAAGCAGAGGAGGAGAAATGAAGACATTTGGTGTTTGTAGGAGTTCTTTCTGAATCTGAATGTCTGAGTGAACTGTGTTTCTGAAGAGACACTTACTGCAAGTGTGTTGTACACATCATCAGAGGACCTGGACATGGGGTGAAGAGCCGTGTACGTGTCGTCCGGAGCATTAGGGTCAGCGTTCTGGAGAGAGGAGGGTTAGAGAACAGGAGCAGTTTGAACACAGAACTAAATAAATTCACTCCTTCATTAAATCCATTCATCAGAATCTCCTCTTTTAACCACAGCCTGACAGGTCAGAAACAAGCCCTTCAGGAGCTCAATCAGATCAGAAAACACTAAACTGTGCAGTCTGTCTTTAACAGCTCACCTGGTAGTCGTGTTCCTCCACCTTTCTCTTCTTCTTCATGTTCCTGCTTTCAGAGAAGAGTCAGTGTTTTATTAGCATGGTTTTTTATTGATCAGTCATTACCTTACTATGAACGTTAGTCCTGCTCTGTCTCATGTCCTGCTGAATCTCATGTTTTATTATTAGCTTTAATAGAAAGTTGACTAAACTGAAAACATCTGATCTGATTTCAGTTCTCTGATAAAGGAACATGGAGAGAACGGATTCAAATACGTCAAAATAACACAAATGTTCACACAGATGTTCATTCTTACCATATCAGCCATACAACAACAGCCATAATCGCTGCAACCCCACAGAGTCCGACTCCGACCCCCACATACAGAACCATGGAGCGTTCTGCTGAAAGACACATGAACAGAAAACCAGAGCCAATGGTTTATACACAATCAAACTTTACACTGTCAGTAAACTTCTAATAATTATCTGATTTTATATTTAATATTTTATAAACACCTTCTAGAGTGACCGGCACTGCAGCTGCTGTCTGAGAGCCGTATGTATTCTGAGCTACACAGTAGTAGGATCCACTCTGTACAGCACTGTAACTGTGTCCAGATCCTACAGGTGAGCCTCCACCTTCTTTAAACCAGGTGTAGTTCTGCACAGGTGGGTTTGCATCACTGCTGCAGGTCAGAGTCACTGAACTGCTTAAAGCTGATTCACTGATGGACACCCAGACTTTCTTTGGAGCGTCTATGAAATATAATGATAGTAGAGCTTCTTTAAATACAGAGATGACGTCTCAGATTATGTCAGTTTCATCATTTCAACTCTAAATGAAGCAGAACAAGAACTTACATAGAACAGTTAATGACTTGTACCCTGATGATCGAGAACCTTGTGTGTTGGTTGCCATGCACTGATATTCTCCACTATCTGCAGATCTGATGTTTGTGATGCTGTAGATCTGATTGGTCCATTTCTGCAGAACTTCTTTATCCGCCTTCCTAAACCAGGTGTATTTCTGCACAGGTGGGTTTCCATCACTGCTGCAGGTCAGACTCACTGAACTGCCCTCCATGATTTTACCAGAGGGACTGATGGACACTGAGACACTCTTTGGAGGATCTAAACATCAGAGAACAAGAGAACATTAATCATTACAGGAAATTAGATACAGAATATAGAACCAGGAACAGGAAGAGGTAAACAAGCACTCACACAGAACATTCAGAGTTA
Source organism: Salminus brasiliensis (assembly GCF_030463535.1). Taxonomy (NCBI): domain Eukaryota; kingdom Metazoa; phylum Chordata; class Actinopteri; order Characiformes; family Bryconidae; genus Salminus; species Salminus brasiliensis. The sequence continues at coordinate 31,787,962 of NC_132892.1, forward strand.
CAGTATCAGAGTATTTCTCTCCATGTTCATTACTGGATCTACACTTGTATCCTCCACTGTTCACAGAGCTGATCTTCTTCATTGTGAAGGTCTCTCCTGTTGCTACTAATGATGTACCTTTAAACCAGGTATATTTCTGCACAGGTGGGTTTCCATCACTGCTGCAGGTCAGAGTCACTGAACTGCCCTCCACTATTTCACCAGAGGGACTGATGGACACTGAAACTCTCTTTGGAGGATCTAGAAAATAGAAAATATGAGAATATATGAGTGGACTGTGAGAGTTCCAGTGATCTTAATGAAAGTCAGTAAGTTCCTCATTAGTGGATATTAATGAACTACTCACACAGAACATTCAGAGTTACAGTATCAGAGTATTTCTCTCCATGTTCATTACTGGATCTACACTTGTATCCTCCACTGTTCACAGAGCTGATCTTCTTCATTGTGAAGGTCTCTCCTGTTGCTACTAATGATGTTCCTTTAAACCAGGTATATTTCTGCACAGGTGGGTTTCCATCACTGCTGCAGGTCAGAGTCACTGAACTGCCCTCCACTATTTCACCAGAGGGACTGATGGACACTGAGACGCTCTTTGGAGGATCTAGAAAATAGAAAATATGAGAATATATGAGTGGACTGTGAGAGTTCCAGTGATCTTAATGAAAGTCAGTAAGTTCCTCTTTAGTGGATATTAATGAAATACTCACACAGAACATTCAGAGTTACAGTATCAGAGTATTTCTCTCCATGTTCATTACTGGATCTACACTTGTATCCTCCACTGTTCACAGAGCTGATCTTGTTAATTGTGAAGGTCTCTCCTGTTGCTACTAATGATGCTCCTTTAAACCAGGTGTATTTCTGCACAGGTGGGTTTCCATCACTGCTGCAGGTCAGAGTCACTGAACTGCCCTCCACTATGTCACCAGAGGGACTGATGGACACTGAGACGCTCTTTGGGCCATCTAGAGGTAGAACGACACATTACAGTTTATGCGAGTTCTTTTCCGTTTTAAGAAACCCTAAAGAAAAACTTCATGTGTTATTGCACATCTCTATCGTTCATTTCAGCATTATCTGCTAAAAAAGTCTGATTCATACAGATGTTATTTGGTCTGTTACATGACCAAATAAGCTCAATCCCTATTGTGCATTTCAGGGAGCCACATGGTGTGGGTTTAGTGGGTGCTCCCCAGGTGGGGGAAAAACAAACCCAACTTATTTGCTTTATCCTCTAAACGTGTGTGATTTAAGCCTCGGTTAGCTTGCTAGCTAACTTATCTAAGCCTAGATAGCTACGAGCCTAAACGTGGGAGAACCAGTCTCATTTGGTCTTTCTATTCCTCAGTCTCTCAACTGCACTATTTCGGACACAAATTTTCATACTGTACATATACTGTTTCATACTCTGAGACGGTATTATCACCTAAGCTTATATTCCCCAATAGAATAAAACACTTTCGGTAGATGGGAAAACTTCAAACATGTGTCTTCAACTTCCACATGTGAGACTGCTCTGGAACTTATGTTATCTAAAATGAGAGTTTGTACCTTGTGCTGACCTGGTTAATGCATAGACAGTGTGACCAAAGAGGTAATCAAACCATTAACATACAAGCAAGTATTATTATGTAATACAATGCTTTGTATAAACAAATACAAATGTGACTAATTACTGAACCCATGTGTGTTAGGACACTGGATCTCCAGCATTGGAATTAGGATTCACAGTTTTACAGTAAGTGTGTTTATGTTGCTGGTGTCAGTATTTTTTTGGATTTAGAGATCGCTGATGATCCTGAAACTGCATCAACTTTGGGTTCAATTAGAGCACAATCAGTTCAGCACGAACCCTCAGCTCTGTTTGTTTTCTGAGACTGAATGAATGAATCTGTACTTACATCTGACATTAAGAGTGACTTCAGGAGAGTGAAGCTCCTGACCCTCTACAGCACAGTGATACCTGCCTGCATCCTCCCTGCTGACCGACTGCAGGTGGAGTTGATCAGTTCTGGAGGATAAAGGAGCTCCATTTCTGTACCAGGTGAATGTTGGTCTGACAGTCAGAATGCAGGTGGTTTTACATGTGAGAGTGACTTCACCTCCCTCTATCACTCTCTCAGGAACCTCCACCTGGAGATCTGCCAACAAGAGAAACCCACTTCTACTGCATCATCCTCACATTAGCTGAATAAATGGGTTTGAACTCACTGGTGTCTTAAAGAAGAAATCAAACCTAAAGAAGAATTGAAAGTAAACCTAAACCCTGATCACTCAATTAAAATACTGACCTAGGATCAGATCCAGTCCTGTTTATGAAGATCTCACTCACAGAAACTGATCCTAGATCAGCTCTCTTACTCTGAGATGCTTTGTGGATTCTGGTTCTCCAGTTCTAAGCAGTGTTCTTCAGGTGTGGTTTGAAGGACTGATGTGATTCTATTACAGAACTGCTGGAGGAATCCTGTTCACCAGTGAATGAAGTACAGTGTCTTATTTCTGCTGATGGAGCTTACCTGTGACTGAAAGATCTACTTCATCTAGAGTTTGATAAATGCCTGTTTCTGTCATAACATTGAAGAAGTATTTCCTTTGGTCCTTTTCTGTCACATCTCTCAGTATGAGGGTGTAGTCGCTGATGTATTGAACCCTGTGGCTGTACTCTGGATCATGTAACAGATTAAGAGGCTCTAAATATGTAGGTAGGTCTTTGCTCCACAAAGCTCTATGGGACCATGAGTCTACGTAAGTGCAGTGCATGGTCACTGTAGACCTCTTTAGGGCACAGATAGGTCTGTAATTCACATTCTCCCAATACTGGGCAACAACTCCTGCAAGACAGAATGCAGAAAGGTGTAAACAGTGCACAGATCTGTTTGCCTTTCACACACACACACAGCACTGATCAGAGCATCATATATAAACATTATTTTATCTCTTTAAACTTTAGTGTAGCTGATATTTTGATGGGATGTAGCATCTCTGACTGACCTGAAAGGAAAATCAGAAACAGCCACCGAATGGTCAGAGACTTTCTGAGTGACGTCATCACTTAAACCTATATAATCAGAACGTCATAAATCATAAATCAAAAATCAAAACGTCATAAAATGTAATAAATACAGGTGATAAAGGCTTTTTTTGGATTCATAAATATCTCTATTTATCTCAAATCACTTACATTCTGGTGTGAAAGGAGCTTTCAGTTTAAACATGCTGTTACTTTATTAAAGCAAGATATTATAAATTAGCCATTACATTAGCACCATCTGCAAAATATTGGGTAGAGCGTCTGCAAAATATTGTGAGCGTTAGGTGCCCACACATAGAGCACTTTTGGTAGGTACTAACCACTGCATAATGGGAACACCCTACACGATCTATCCATCACAATTTAGCCACTGTCAAGGTGTCTCAGATTCTTATGCTTTTAACACATAAATGTTCACATGCTGCTTAATATATCCACCCCTTGACAGATGTCACTGTAGATATTTGTAAAATTGCAATAAAATGTTATGAATGATTTTTGTAAATAAGTAAACAAGACCATGTCATCATCATAAATCACAGTAGTATTTAGCCATGGTCCCAAAGTAAAGCTGAAAGTGAACAGCAGGAAAATGTACACTCTTAACAAAGACCAGATTACACCGTTTCTGCTGCCCTGCCTGGGTGTTTATTAACCTGTAAAATTCAAAACAGTGCATAGATGTAGCAAACCAGCACAACTTGACTGTACCACTTTATGTGACCTCTAAAACAACACAAACAAAAAGACAGCAAACAGCCTTGACCATAGAATACCTCCAAAATGGCAGTTAGTTATAGTAGAGATCTCCTCTAGAGACCAACAGTCCAACTCCACTTGTTCAGCGAGTTCATTTCTCCACTCATTAACTCTAAATTTATCACTCTTCACTAATTCTAAAAGCACTGAGAGTGTTCTCCTACCTTCATTAAGCGACGCTCATCTCCTGAACCCAGAGAACGAATGCAGAGAACTGGAGGAGCTTCATCAGTTGAAACTAGCAGAAGGGATGTGGTTTAGGTGTGGTCATAAGATGTTGTCATAGTGAGTTACCTCAGCTTCATTTTCTCACACTAGACCTTTTTTTTCTCTGACCACTCAGGCCACGTCTCTCTAGATGGTCAGATAAGGCTGGTCGGTTTCTGAGCACCAGTGCTAAAAACAGTAAAGTTCCCTCATGGGTCAGAGGTTGATGATAATTGTGTTCAGTTTCTCCGTTGATGAGCACTGGAAGCTGCACCTGACATTTTTTGTTAATTTCTGATGTCATTTCCTGTGCGTCAGCAGTGCAGAAGTAGCCCCAGCCAAAGTTAGGGTGGGGAAGAAGCAGAAGGTCGACATAGCAGACAGGAAACAGGCTCAGTGTGTTGTTCTAAAGGTTTAGCATCTGTTCTGACCTTTTGGATTTCTCTCAGGCCTAACCTCACAATTCACAGGACTCTGCTAATGTATAAAGGTGTCCAGATACCACAGGACTTTCAGAGGTTTAATGCCTCGACGGGTCAGAGCTGTTTGGCGTCAGAAGAGGATTGGTAGATAGTGATAGTGTACTTATATTAATTTCTTTCAGTAACACAATTCCCAATGGGAATAATTCCTAAATGTCCTAATGGTCAGCAAAGAAAACAGCTGACCAAACCAATTCACAAAATATAAAAACAATATGTTTATTTTGTATAATGAGCAAGCCTACTTTCGTTAAATTTTATTATTGCATCCATAAGTAAAACTAAAGTAAAAATATGATTCCCTAATATAAATGGAAAGAAATACAGAAAGCATGTTCACATTTTAACTGTATAAAATTATATAACAAAGATAAAAAGCATTAAAACAATAGAGATACAACACTCCAATATTGTTGAGCATAGACACGTTCTCAGTATAGATTGTTTAGCTGATTTTTAAATGTATTATACATAATTATCTAATGTGAGAAATATTTATACTGGTAAATTTCCACTAATTAAATTTGTCCATCTAAAAAGTGTCTCCAAACTCTGCTGGACTTCATCCTCACTTTCTCTCAATATCAGAGCATGGTATAATAATAAGAGTCTTTCAGGCTTTAACTGGATGAGTTTGTTGATGTTCTGACAGGATTCTCTCTCAGCTCTTATGGATGGAGGCTAAATCAGGACTGATTGTCAGTGTGAGGAATTCTTCCCCATAAACTCTCTAGAACATGCTCCACATTTCAGTCGGATGTTATTAAGTGTGCTGATCTTCTATGGAGAGAAAAGCCGCTCTGAATCAGAGAGGATTTGGGCTGGAAAGCCATGTTGTTTGGAGCTAACCTCCTGAGCTTCGTTCCTGAAGCAGTTAAAGTAGGTCGCTCACTTGAAATGAGAAAAGAAGATTTATTTAGAGGATTTCTTCTTTATTATTGGTTCAGTTCAGTGTAAATTTTGCTGAAAGGAGCTGAATTGTACTGTAGTTTAATTGGAGGTTCAGGTGTTGCTACATAAAGTGCTGGTAGAGCTACTAGACCACTTCAGTAAACAGGATACGGCCCTGAATCATAATGCAGGTCAGACACCATGATTCGGACCTTAGCTTGAGGAACCTTCCTCTAACTGGACCTTCCTGAATTTGATTTCCCTTCAAACATGAATTCAGTGTGTTGTAAAAGTTTATCAGCTACATAGAAAGCTTTCATTTTTACTTCTCTCTCTCTCTCTCTCTCTCTCTCTCTCTCTCTCTCTCTCTCTCTGGTTTGTGGTTCTTCTATTCTGATTGGTCTCTGTGGTGATGATGTCAGAGCTGGTTTATCATCTACTGTTGGTTCATGCTGCCATCTAGAGGAATGTAGGTGTAACTACATGCACTCTGTCCCATCAGACCCATCACTGACTGATATCTGGAGCTCTGTAGAGACTCACCTTCATCTGGTGAAAACTAGCAGACTTTATTTCTACACCATCTTTCATTCAGTAGATCACAAAGCATACATTAAAACTTACTAATAAAAAAGTAGAATAATAAAAATAATGAAAAAAATAAAGTAAAGAATGAATACTAGTCTACAGATATTTAAAAATGATCAGTTGCAAAAAAGAGTATAATGTAATAATATACTGTACTTATATACTTACAGTCTATATTTATAAGAATGTATTGTCATGCTGGATAGGCGAGACAAGGGAACACTCGCAGGGACAGAGCAATGCAAGAATATGGTCTTTAATAATGAAACCAAACAAACACAACAAAAATGAGGCAGCAAAGTACAGGGTCCAATAAACAGAAATAGAAAACAAACAGGTGACAACTGAAATGGGGCTTAACCTGGAAGACCACCTGAGGCTGGAAAGTAGTCCGGGAGCAAAGCGAGAGGGGACAAATCAAACGGGGGGGAGGAAGGCTAGAACGCAAAGGAACCAATGAAACTAGCAAACAAAAGCCTCACCCCAAAACCACGCTCGTCAGGCGCTGATGAACTTACTTGACTAGGGTGCAAGGGAACCGGACGCCAAATCTCCCTGGCGACCAACCGGTGAACCAGAAACCGCTCGGATAGAGCATCTACTACTGAACTCGTAGACCTCCCTAGAAGTCTCCTGAACGTGAAGCCAACCTCACAGCTTGGCATCGCAAGAGTAATTCTCGGCGCCGAGGCATCTGCGTTTGCTCCCTTTGTACTCCAGCTCTCAGGTGGAACTAATCAGAACTTAACAGAAAACATGGCATCTTACTTAGACCGCTGTCAACATAAAAGTCCTTAGTGAGAAAACCAACGGGAGGAACAGAAAGTACATGAACATTGAAATCAACCCAACATCGACTGAAAAGTCCCAAGGAGCCTGTGGACCCTGGGGGGGGCGCAGCACTGCAGGGCTGACAGTACCCCCCCGAGGCGGCCCGGTCGCCGGCCAGATGCCCGAGAACCAGGAACGTCCGGGAGCGGGCCCACTCGGCCCGACGAGACGGGCTGCGGCACCTGCCGACTGGAGAGCCCTCCACGGCCGGGGGCCCGCGACTTCCTGGGGCGACCGCGAGGCCGGCCCGGGGTGGCCTCGTCCAGGGGCCCAGACACCACAGGCTTGAGCTGCGACACATGAAACACAGGATGTATACGTGAGTGCGGGGGGTAAACGAACCATAACAGAAACCTCGTTGATGTGCTTGACAACCTTGAATGGACCCATGTACTTAGCTGCCAATTTCTGAGACGGAAGACCAGTTCGAATGTCCCGTGTGGAGACCTATACGCGATCTCGAGGTGCATATGACGGGGTCTCCCCACGCTTCCGATCGGCCTGTGTCTTATAGCGCCGCAGGAAGGTCTGGATGTGCTGATGGGTCTTGGCCCAGATGGCTTCGCTGCGGCGCATCCATGCATCGACTGCTGGTACCTGGGTCTCTGCAGCAGTCCAAGGGGCCAACGGGGGTTGGTAGCCTAACATGCACTGATAGGGGGTGAGGCCAGTGGTCGCACACCTCAGTGAGTTCTGGGCCATCTCGGCCCAAACCAGATACCGCGACCAGTCGCTGGGGTAGTCGTGACAGTAGATCCGCAGAAACGTACCCAGCTCCTGGTTAGTGCGCTCGCACTGGCCATTGGTCTGAGGGTGGTATCCTGAGGAAAGACTTACACTCACCCCCAGGTGCTCGCAAAACGCACCCCACACCGGGATGTGAACTGGGTCCCTCGGTCTGATACTATGTCCTCCGGGATTCCGAAATTCACACCCCGGGAACGACGGTGCTGGAAAGCGCCTCGGCTATCTCTGTATCGAAGTCCCATTGAATCGCCGCGACTGAAACAGAAGGTGGTAATACGGGTACTGGGTCGACCTCCCCCCCCTCCGCCGTTTGGTGGATGCAGGGGAGGGCGTCCGCCTTGGTGTTACGGGAGCCTGGCCTGTACGTGATGTGAAACCGGAACCTGGCGAAAAACAGGGACCACCTGGCTTGCCTGGGGTTCAGACACTTAGCTTGCCGGAGATATTCGTGGTTCTTATGGTCGGTAAGTACCAGGAATGGGTGGTCAGTGCCCTCCAACCAATGGCGCCACTTTGACAGCGCCATCTTGACTGCCAGGAGCTCCAGATCCCCTACCCGTAGTTCCACTCTGCTCCTGTGAGCTTCTTTGAGTAAAACGCGACGGGGTGCAAGCGGTCGCTTCCCTCCTGTCTTTGTGACAGGACGGCCCCCACCCCTGTACTGGAGGCATCCACCTCCACCACGAACGGTCTACAGGGATCGGGGTGGCGCAACAATGGGGCTGACGTGAAGGCACGCTTAAGTGCTTGAAACGAGTCCTCTGCGGCCTGCATCCATGTGATGCGCCGCGAGGCTCCCTTGAGTAATGACGTGATGGGCGCTGCCAAACTACTGAAGTCTCTAATGAACCTCCTGTAGAAGTTTGCGAAGCCTAGAAAGCTCTGTACTTCCTTGACCGAGCCTGGTGACGGCCAATCCAGAACCGCCTGAACCTTTGCCTGATCCATAAGAACCCCCCGCTCGCTGATAATGTAACCCAGAAAAGGTATCTCCGGCACATGGAACACACACTTCTCTAATTTAACAAACAGCAGGTGGGACCTGAGTCTCGCCAGGACCAGGCGGACGTGACACACCTGGGTGATCAGGTCGGGGGAGTACACCAGTATGTCATCCAGGAGACATAGATGGCGTGATGTACCCCTGTGCTAAGGCTTCGTCTATGTACTCCTCCATCGCCCGTTCCTCCTCCCCAGTGAGGGGATAAACTCGTGCTTTGGGTAAGACCGCTCCCTCCACTAGGTCGATGGCGCAGTCATACGGGCGGTGGGGGGGAAGCTTAGCAGCACCGGACTTAGAGAAGACGTCTACAAGGTCTGCATACTCGGAAGGCAGGACGACTAGGGACTCTGGCTCTGGACTCTCCACAGAAGTGGACCTGACTCTAAGGGGGGTGAGATTGAGGCAGTGTGCGTGGCAATACAAGGACCAAGACACTATCTCCCTGTCAGGCCAGGAAATATGAGGGTTGTGTTTACTCAGCCATGGCAGACCTAGTATCAGTTCATGCTCAGAGGCCAGGAGCACCAGCAGTGCAAGAAGCTAGCGGCTAGGTGGACCTCAGTCGTCACGTGGGTGATGGGCCGAGGACCCATGGACTGCCCGTCCAGGGCGGTGATGCGGAGAGGTCTCAGGAGTTCCTCCACCGGGATCCTCAGGCACTCGACGATGTCGGCCCTCAGGAAGCTCCCCTCCGCACCGCAGTCGATCAACGCTGCAACACACACAGACTGGGACTGGTAGGTCACTAATACCGGCAACGTGATCGACCGTGACACAAGCCCCTGAACGGGCAGACTCACCGCATTAGCGCGAGGAGCCCCCTCCCTGCGCCCATCTGTGTTTGAGCAGGAAGCCATCAGGATCCTCTTCCGGCAGTCCCTGCGACGATGCCCCGCGTCCCCGCAGTAGAAACACAGCCCCTCTCTGGTCCTTCGACTGCATTCCTCCGGGGCCAAGCGGCCAATACCCACCTCCATGGGCTTACTCTCCGGCGTACTTGGTGAGGCGGAGGCCGCTGCTCCCGCAGAACTGGAAAGTAATATACCCCTGGCGCCCCTTGGCTGGCCTGCTTCGTGGGACAGGCGACCGATCCCCCAGCTCCGTGGGGTCTGGGGTGAGTAGGGCGACCCAAGAGCTGGTCCAGGGAGTATTGAGCAACCGACCGGGAGCCCTGCTCCATCCGCAGCAGCAGGTCGCCCTTGGTGAGTCCCTCTCGGGGGTGTAGAAACACCGCCTTAAAATGCTTAAGGTAATCCGAGAGGGATCCTTCACTTAGCTCCGTCCAGGTGGCAGTGGCCCAATCCAGAGCTTTCCCTGCGAGCTGGGATACTATAAAGGCAATCTTCGCCTGGTCAGTGCCGGTTGGAGAGTTCTTAAAGAAGACCTCACACTGAAGCAAGAACCCCTCACAAAGCTCCGGATTGCCACTGTACGTATCAGGCTTGCCTACCGGATACGCGCTATGGGGTGTGAAGACGGGACTGGGAGAGCTAGCAGGCTCCAACGAAGTCTTAACCAGATTCGTGAGCCGGCGCCGCAGGGCTGACAAATATACAGCATATTATATATTGTATATTGTATGGTATGGTTATGGTTATGTTAATATAGTATAAAATAATTGTATATTGTATGTTTAAAAAACAAATATATAGAAAATGAGAAATATATACAGTTATGTGCATGTTTCGTTTAAACACACACTGATACCTTTAATAATATAAAATATACAAAACCAATATTATAGATTTTTAATAGAAATGGTTTCTGATCTGTGAATCATTTGTTGTCTGTAACTGATGATCGTTTGAGTCAATATTAATGTGAATGAAAGACAGTAGAGAAAGAACTTTTCCAAAGCAGACTCTAAAAGCTGAACGCTGCTCTTAAAGCTTCTAAATTTCTCTTTCTTTAGTTCACTTTTCATCCCGATGTTCTACCCAGTACATCACTGCTCACCCCGGCAGTCAGTTTCCTTTCTGACTGTAAGTGTTTTACAGTGTGGACTCCACATGCTGGACTCAGGCTTCTCAGATGGGGTGGGGCTTACTGAAAGGTCTGCACAGTTGGACTCCCAGGCATGGATTTGAGCTGCTGATCTCCAACAAGTTGTTTTAATCTGAATTAAGAAGCAGCTGCAGAAACTTTGCTGTATTTGAAGTAAGTCCAGATCTCTGACTGTTAAACTGATCTCAGATCTGCACTAAAGTACTTTCATCATTTCAGTACTGAACACCTCACTCAGTTACAACCAGTACAGCATCACTCCACACCCCTCTTCTCACACTCTGTTGGGTGGATCTGATCAGTCTGAGTGGTTTCCATGGTGACAGTCAGTGTTGCTTTCTCACAGTCTGAAAGAAAAAAGAACAAGCACAGGAAACTGTGGTGAAGCTTCACAGTCACACACACCCTGAAGACGTGACGGAGGACATAAACACTGTGAAAACACAAACGTACACAATATAGATGTAGCCTATATAATATTATATATGTGAAGTATAATAATAATAATAATAGTAATAATAATAACAATAAGTAATATAGACAAAGCTGCAACCCGAGACTTCAAGCATGATTCAGCACAATGGGCCAACTAGGTCTGCAAATGCCTCCTGCAGTTTGGGCCTTATTTAGAGAGAAAGGATGATGCCTGCAGTCAGTCAGAGTTTATCATTGGTCATAATTGTTGAGAAGTGCTCTATGACCACAGTCTATGATTAATTTCATATGAACTGATCTATTGGGGTCAAGATGGTCACTGAGTTCTGTTCAGATTGACCTTTTGACCTTTGTATAATAAGCTGTAGTCTGTGCATAAAGAAGTCAAAATGTTAGACAAGGAGTCCAAGGAGATATTCTATATACATCATAATATCAGCATAATAAGAATTACAGTGATAGTATGTAGCGCCCCCTTACGGCCAGTTTGGACCAAAATTTGCTCACCTGATCAGAGTCTCAACTTATTCATGTGTTTATAATTTTGTGATCATCAGACCAACTGCTGATAAAGTAAAGCAATATAAGTGCTTACCAAGCACCAATACCAAGGCTGCAATGATTCAGTGATAGAGGGAATTGTACAAAAATACAAGACAAAATACAAGGACTAAAGTAAAAAGCGTGTTTTTGTAATAGCAAAGTTAAAAAAAAAAAGTTGTACTTTTTGTTAGATTTTTCCTCCCTGTCTATGTTAAGACACATGTTTTAATTTGTTGCACTGATCGACACTGCCTGCAAAATTTCAGCTTAATGTACAGATACTGAAAATCATTCATGTAGCATTTACAGCACCCCTAATGAGATTCATGAGTTGATGGGCTATCTTAGAATTTAATCTAGTCATTTTTTTATTAAGCATTCTTGAGATATAGAATTTATTAATAATTGTAATAATTCCTTCCAATAATATTGATTAGTATATGTCATATATTACATACAAATCTCAATATGTGATCATAATTGAGGTTCTGAATTTAGATTTTTTTTTTACACCAGTTATCTGAGGATTGAGAGAAAAATCTAGTACTAGTTTGCAAATGTAGGTGGGGCATATTATGCAAATCAGCTACACAATCTACATAGGTGGAGCTTTACACTCCTAATTTAGGCAAAATAATCTGGAAAAAATTCTTTTTCTCAAAACTTTGTCTCTAAAAACTTTTTATAATGAAAATGTGTCAACCTGCGCTGTAATGCCCCTTTATGGCTGACTGAATTGTATTACTGAGTATTACTGAATTGACTGAGTAGTTTACCAAGTTTCGTGTCTCTATGACTTATGGTTTCTTCTGGCTGATTCGTATCAGGCGAGAACCAGATGCTGAGAACAACATGAGGACAGAATAACAGACAGCAGAGGATGTCAGCTGATGAAGAGAGAGAAGAAGAACTGAAAAAGAAGATAAAGATCCAGCAGGATCATGGAGGAAGAAGAAACATGAGGAAGACAAACAGAAGAGCTGAGAAAACAGATCCCAGTACAAACTCCACAGATGAAGAACGTGTGAAGCTGTTCAGCTGCTAGTGAAGGAGAGTCCAAAGTGGAGACACTGCTGGAGCTTAAAGTCTACCAGATCTTCCAGGAGCTCCAAAACAGTCATCAGTACAAGTGGATTCACTCACTGCTAGAGTGTCGTACTCAGGAGATCTGCACTGAGGATCCAGAGCTGTGTAGACATCATCAGCAGGTCTGGAATCAACAGTCTGTTTGAGGGAAAGACAGAATGAAGCAGAGGAGGAGAAATGAAGACATTTGGTGTTTGTTTCTGAAGAGACACTTACTGCAAGTGTGTGGTACACATCATCAGAGGACCTGGACATGGGGTGAAGAGCCGTGTACGTGTCGTCCTGAGCATTAGGGTCAGTGTTCTGGAGAGAGGAGGGTTAGAGAACAGGATCAGTTTGAACACAGAACTAAATAAATTCACTCCTTCATTAAATCCATTCATCAGAATCTCCTCCTTTAACCACAGCCTGACATGTTTGATGCCTCACTTCAAGAAGCTCCAGCAGGAATGTTCACCAGTTTTATCCAGGATGTTACAGAACTAAACACTGCTGAGTGTAAAGGACTGTTCTCAACTAAGACTATGGAGACGTTTCCCAGAAAACACATCAGAGTGAAGACGTTGAGTTAGTTGTTGACTCGTAAACTATTTCTGAAAGTTTAAGAATCACAGTTTTCTCTCATTCTTCTGGTCTGTGATGTTCATGAAGTGTTGTTGTGAGCGGAGGTGCTGAGACTGAATCACAGTGCTGGAGACTCCAAACTGCAGAGCTCTCAGTCAGCACCTTGGACAGCACTTTTACTCTACACCTGTGCTTCTCTACACACGTCTTATCCAGCACAGCCATCTACAGGTGGAGATCTGTAATGACTCCAGCTGCTGGAGTTTCTCTACACTGCAGAGTGGAGGGTTTACCCTGCTCGAACCCACTGAATCAGCTCAACAGGTCAGAAACAAGCCCTTCAGGAGCTTAATCAGATTAGAAAACACTAAACTGTGCAGCTTCTCTCCAACAGCAGTCTTTAACAGCTCACCTGGTAGTCGTGTTCCTCCACCTTTCTCTTCTTCTTCTTGTTCCTGCTTTCAGAGAAGAGTCAGTGTTTAATCATCATGATTTATTATTGATCAGTCATTACCTTACTATGGACAATAGTCCTGCTCTGTCTCATGTTCTGCTGAATCTCATGTTTTATTATTAGCTTTAATAGAAAATTGATTGATTTGATTCAAAATAAGGTAAAATAATCTGCATTAATGTTCATTTTAAATCACTTTTTTAAGCTTGTTGATCGTCTAATCTTCATACTCTTACCTTACACACACAATAACACTAATAACCAACAAACAGCCAGTGGACACTCCAACAGCTGCATACAGACCAATACTCTTGATCCCTGGGTGCAGATAACAGATAACAAAGTCATTTAGAAATTATAATCATTTTAATCAATATTAATGAGATGTATCTTTTCCCACCATTAACACCTTCTAGAGTGACCGGCACTGCAGGTGCTGTCTGAGAGCCGTATGTATTCTGAGCTACACAGTAGTAGGATCCACTCTGTACAGCACTGTAACTGTGTCCAGATCCTACAGGTGAGCTTCCACCTTCTTTAAACCAGGTGAAGTTCTGCACAGGTGGGTTTCCATCACTGCTGCAGGTCAGAGTTACTGAACTGCCCTGCAGTATTTCACCAGAGGGACTGATGGACACTGAGATGCTCTTTGGGCCATCTATAGGTAGAATGACACATTACACAGGTTTTTTTCTGTTTGAATAAGAAGCTACAAATGTCATTAAGAACTCAGAGATTTCTCACACTCCATTTTTTACAAAATTGTAAAATTGTAGAAAAATGTAAACTTTACCTAATGTGAATTTTTAAAAAAATCATAAAATCACCTGTTCCACAATTATTGGCACCCCTAACAATTCCTAGAAAATAATGTAATTGAAGCATTTGTGTTATTTCTACATTATTTTTTAAAGTTGATCTAGAAACCATTAATCACGTCCTGTTTCCCTGTGGTATAAATATTACGTGAGCCAGAGGCCTATTTCTCTCATCCACTCCAAAATACACCTTATCCATCTTATCTGAAGACAAGAAAACACATCATACAAATAAGGCAGATTTGTGTCGACCTTCTTAAGTCAGGCAATGGCTACAAGAAAACATCCCCTCGCCTACACCTGCCCGTATCTACAGTCAGAGGAGTCATCAAGACGTCTAAACAACTGGAACAGTGGCAAACCAGCCTGGACGAGGACGCAAGTTTATCTTGCCACCACGCACAGTGAGGAGGATGGTAAGAGAAGTAAAAAGTTCTCCAAAGCTCACTGTTAGAGAATTGCATCAAAGAGCAGCATCTTGGGGTCACAAAGTCTCCATGACAATCATCAGGTGCTATCTACATGCCAACAAGCTGTTTTTGCGGCAAGCATGGAAAAAGCCTTTTTTCACTAATAGGCATAAACGTAAACGTCTGGAGTTCACGAAGCGGTACTGGGACTTCAACTGGGATCCAGTGCTTTGGTCAGATGAGACCAAGATAGAACTTTTTGGCAACAAACATTTGAAGTGGGTCTGGTGTAACACAAAGAATGAGTATGCGGAAAAGCACCTCATGCCCACTGAGAAGTATGGGGGAGGATTGGTGATGCTGTGGGCTCGTTTCTCGCCCAAAGGTTATGGTGCACAGCATCATGAACTCTTTGAAATACCAGGACACTTTAAATCAAAATCTGCTGGCCGCTGAAGATGGATTGTACTTGGTCTTTCAAGATAATGACGCTTGTCAGGCCCTCGGCCACATTGAGAGGAGCTGTAAATAAGCCCTTCTCGTAGTACCTTAAGCACTTCAAAGTGGTATTCCAAGACCCTTACCAAGGGAAACCTCCTGCTACGAATGGAACAGGGCTCCCGATCTGCGGGCCAGTAAGCGCTAGAATTGTGTACTCTGGCCGCGGGCAGTAGGTGGAACCAACCAGCGTTGGTGGCCCTGTTCCACAACAGGCTTTTAGCCCTCGTCTGCATGCCGGGGCGAACCCCTCGAGCTTGAAGAGCTCATTGCACTCGCCATCCGGCTTGACCAACTCCACAGTCGCCCTACTACCGCCAGGCCCAGCAGTGCTGGGGGGCCGGCCGGCCAAGACACGCAGCGTTCTGTCCACTTTCGAGCTCAGTCACGCCACCTGTCGTCATTTGCGCAGTTCGCGGGTGAGCCGATGAAGGTGGGCCTCGGCCGCCTCGCCCCAGAGGAATGCAGTAGGAGGAGCCGGGAGGGGCTCTGCTATTACTGCGGGGAGACAGGGCATCAACGCAAGGACTGTGTAAGGCGAGTGCGAGGACCACCGTGGAGCGTGGAGAGGAGTCTCCTCGTGCTAATGCAGTGAGTATCCCCGTCCAGGGGTTGGTATCCCAGCCGATCACATTGCCTGTGGTTGTTTCCTGCCAGTGCCAGTCATGTGTCGTTGCAGCGTTGATCGGCTGTGGGGCGGAGGGCAGCTTTCTGCAAGCGGACATCATTGAGCAACTCAACATCCCGGTCGAGCCGCTCCCGAGGCCTCTCAGCATCACCACCTTGGACAGGCAGCCCGTGGGTCCCCGACCTATCACCCAAGTCACCGCCGAGGTGAAGTTAGCCGCCAGCTTTCTCCACCAAGAGGAGGCGTCCCTGTTGGTTCTCCCAGTCTCTGAGCACGCTCTGATACTTGGGTTGCCTTGGCTGAGCCAATATAACCCCCACATTTTCTGGCCTGAACGGGAAATTGTATCCTGGTCCCCGTATTGTTGTGATCACTGTCTCAGCCTAGCCCCCCTCCGAGTCACGTCTATGTCTAGAGAGCCCTGAACCAGAGACCCAGTTCATCCTGCCCCCCAAGTATGCCAACATGCAGGACGTGTTCAGTAAGGCCAGAGCCACCAAGCTTCCCCCCTCATCGCTCATACGACTGTTCAATAGACCTAGTGGAGGGTTCCACGTTGCCCAAGGCTTGGATCTACCCCCTCACGGCGAAGAGGAGCGGGCAATGGAGGATTGCATCACAGAAGCTGTAGCTCAGGGCTATATTACACCCTCCAAGTCCCCCATAGCCTCTGGTTTCTTTTTCATCCAAAAGAAGGGAGGGGGGCTGCGGCCATGTATAGACTATCGGATGCTGAATGCCATCACAAAGCGTTACCCGTATCCCATGCCCCTGGTGCCATCTGCCCTCGAGCAGTTGCGACCTATGGAGCATGTACAGCCTGGTGCGCATCACGGAGGGGGATGAATGGAAGAAACCTTTATGATAACCAGGGGCACTGGCACTACCAGGATTACCTCTGACGGTCCGTGGTGGTCTTTTTGGACGACATTTTGAGAGAGAGTCCATGCCGGCGCCTATCTTGCCACCAGGGGTGTCTATAGTGTTCCAGTGGGACCTGGATACAGAGATAACCCATGCTCTCGCACGCACCAGCATGCCCCCTTCTTGCCCCTCAGGCAAAGTGTTCGTCCCGGCGGCGCTCCGGGAGAAACTCGTGGTCTGGGCTCATGTGTCCCCATCCTCTGGGCCCGCACTTACCACCTGCTTACCACCGGGTGAGCCTCGTGCATGTGCTCAGTGCAGGACCCTGAGAACGCTGCTGTCAGGAAAGCTGATGCCACACCCTATACCCAAGCGCCCGTGGACTTCGTCACGGATCTGCTCAAGTCAGAGGGAAACACGGTGGTGATGACCGTGATAGATCAGTTTTCTTGGGGGGTTAGGTTCATTCCATTCTCTGCATTGCTGACGGCAATGCAGAGAATGGACTGAACCTAACCCCCCAAGAAAACTGATCTATCACGGCTCATGCCTTGGACATAGTATCAAATCGTGGGGCCCAGTTCACGTCACAGGTCTGGGGGGCATTTTGGGAACACCTGGGAATGAGTGTTTGTCTCAGCGCACCAACCAGGAGCTGGGGAAGTTCCTACGGCTCTACTGCCACAAATACCCCAGCGACTGGTCCCAGTATTTGGTCTGGGCCGAGATGGCTCAGAACTCGCTGTGATGCGTGGTTCTTTGAGCCAGGGGATTGAGTCTGGTTGGCCACCAAGGACCTACGGACGAAGATCCGTTTACAGGTCCTTATTTAATTGTCAAACGTGTCAACAACGTGCCTTATAAGTTCGCCGGTGAGGTTCCCCGTACGATTAGAGGTGTGTTGAGGTCAGCTTCGGCTCGGTATCCGCGTTCAGGAGCAGGTCACCCTGCTAACCACGTTATCAGCGAGGCTCGCACACTCACTGTCAGGATTCACTGGCTACCCACATCCCAGCTAGGCGACCCATGCTCACGGCAGCACTTTTCGGTTTCAGGTTTAGTCAGCCTTGCCGTTTTCAATTAGTAGCTGCTCCCCCAGCTCTTCCCCCTTTTGTTGTTATAGCGCCAGTCTAGTGCAACTTAAGTTAACCCCTGTTTAACCAAGGCTCTGCCTACAAGATTTCTTTCTTGTCCCCTTTTGGTTTTCCCCCCGGCGCTTGCCGTTCACGCCAGCTCAGCTCCTGGTTCCTCCCAGTCCCAGGTTCATTTGGTTTCGCCAAATGAACAACTTGCTTTGATTCCATCTATGCTAGTGTTCATCCCTCTGTGTCTGGTCTAGAACGCCATGACAACGCTAAACATGTGGCCAAATCTCTCTGGATAATTTAGAGAGATTGTGCAAAGAGAAATAGTGGATGATCCCTCTCTCTGTATTCTCCCATATTGTGAAATGTTATAGAAGAAGATTAAGTCTTGTTGGCAAAAGGGGGTTGTACATTAACATCATTGGCACACATAATTTAATGTAAAATAATTATTTTTGATGTGGGATTTTTTCCCACCAAATAAATGCACTTGAATTAAAAGTAAAGATTTTTCTCTTTTTTTCATAGTTCCTATATTATTTAAACAAATTAATGTATTATTAGAAGCCTAAGTACACATCTTCATGAGGGGTGCCAGTAATTGAGGTGGGCGCTGTAAATAGAGTTATCAACACCAAGAGTTTAGAGAGGTTTACATGCTCTTATGACAGAGATCACTGATAATCCTGAAGCTGCATCAGCTTTAGGTTCAATTAGAGCACAATCAGTTCAGCATGACCCCTCAGCTCTGTTTGTTTTCTGAGACTGAATGAATGAATCTGTACTTACATCTGACATTAAGAGTGACCTCAGGAGAGTGAAGCTTCCGACCCTCTACAGCACAGTGATACCTGCCTCCATCCTCCCTGCTGACCGACTGCAGGTGGAGTTGGTCAGTTCTGGAGGATAAAGGAGCTCCATTTCTGTACCAGGTGAATGTTAATCTGACAGTCAGACTGCAGGTGGTTTTACATGTGAGAGTGACTTCACCTCCCTCTATCACTCTCTCAGGAACCTCCACCTGGAGATCTGCCAACAAGAGAAAACCCACTTCTACTGCATCATCCTCACATTAGCTGAATGAATGGGTCAGAACTCACTGGTGTCTTAAAGAAGAAATCAAACTTAAAGAAGAATTGAAAGTAAACCTAAACCTAAACCCTGATCACTCAATTAAAATACTGACCTAGGATCAGATCCAGTCCTGTTTATGAAGATCTCACTCACAGAAACTGATCCTAGATCAGCTCTCTTACTCTGAAATGCTTTGTGGATTCTGGTTCTCCAGTTCTAAGCAGTGTTCTTCAGGTGTGGTTTGAAGGACTGATGTGATTCTATTACAGAACTGCTGGAGGAATCCTGTTCACCAGTGAATGAAGTACAGTGTCTTATTTCTGCTGATGGAGCTTACCTGTGACTGAAAGATCTACTCCATCTGCACCTTGAAACTTTCCTCCTTTATCTGTTAGAAATCTGAAGTAGTATTTCCTCTGGTCCTTTTCTCTCACATCACCCAGTCTGAAGGTGCAATAGCTGTGTTTATCTCCAAGATACTGAACCCTGCCTCTGTACTCTGGATCCTCTAACAGATCAGGAGGTTCTCCATCTGTAACCAGCTCTTTACTCCAGAACGTTTTTTGGACTGAGTGATCTTTTGGATATGTGTAAGTGCAGACCATGTTTGCTGTAGACCCCTTTAGAGCACAGATAGATGTAGGCTTGTATATCACACTCCAATCCTGAGCAACAGCTCCTGCAACACAGAATCCAGAAGTGTGTAAATGGAGACTCTGTGGGTCTCAGTCAGTAAAGCTGCTGCAGAAAGTCTCACTTCAGCTCATTTCTAAGGCTGTTCATTTCAGCTGAGTTTGGAATAATCAGCTGCAATAGGCTGAGCTCATTTGGAGCTAAAAGAACTGAGAAGTTCCACAGCTCTTGCAGTAGAGTGGAGGAGGAGCTGCAGAGGAGCAGAAACCAACACACTGCAGAAAACACAACTGTTAACCATGAACACACACACACACATACAATAATAATAATACAGTTTGGATCACATGATGATGAGAAGAGACAGCTCTGTATGACCTGAGATGAAGATCAGAAACAGCAAAGGAACAGTCAGAGACATCCTGAGTGACATCATCAGCACAGCCTGTATGAACATATACCACACAATACTGTTTATTTACATCAGTAATATTTCACAGCTCATCAATATCTCTAAATCTGTCCAATCACGGGCTTTCAGTTCATACAGTCATGTGGAAAATGAGGAGACCCCTTTCTGAAAACATCAGGAGATCTGATCTTCATGTGATCAACACTGAGAGATGGAGGTAATCTAACTAAACTCTTAATGCAACTGAATAGCTCATAGCAACAACATGGAACAGCATAGCAACCACTTGACAACAACATAGCAACCATCTTGGATTAGTACAGCAACTGATGAACAATACCATAGCAACCACAATTAACAGCATAGCAACCACCTTGCGACCCCATAGTAGCTGATTAACAGCACTATAGCAACCACTTCTATT